>NW_020954557.1:63506599-63574099 GCF_900497805.2 Vombatus ursinus
TCTCTCTCTCTCTCTCTCTCTCTCTCTCTCTCTCTCTCTCTCTCTCTGTTTAAACTGGGTTTTCTTCCTTCTAGACATTTAGTGATTTCAGAATTTTTACCCCTTATATCCCTCTGTTGCTCATTTTCTTAAACCTTGTCTTTGATGGTAGTTTCTCCAAGGGCAGGACTTCAAAGCTGTGTCTGCTTCCTCTCATGCTGGGAATTTCCCTTTTCAGCTATATGGCCCTGTAGATAGAGTGCTCAACCTGGAGTAAGAAATATTTGAATTCAAGTAAGGCCTTACTAGCTATGTGATCCTGTGCAGGTGCCTTATGTTCTATCTCAGTTTCCTCATTTGTTGTTGTGAAAATAAATAATATAATGTTTTAAAGCACTTTGTAAACATAGTGTTTTATGCACCATGTAAATATTATTGTTATTATTAATTGTACACAATCTCTTCCCCATGTGACTTTTGAAGTGATAGAACTACTTTCAATAATTGTCAATAAACATTTATTAAACATCTATTATGTGCCAGACACTATGCCAGAGATACAAAAAAGAGAAGAAGAAAACCAAGTCCCTGTCCTCAAGGGCCTCACAATCTACTGAAGACCTCATTGTCCAGTGGATTTCAGTCCCCTTCAAGAGGGTTCCTTCATAGAGTCCCAACACATATTGCCATCCTGCCCCAGTGCCATCTGTTCCTTACATCTTTGGCTGAGTAATGATGCACCCCACAAGGGACACTGTTGCCCTAAGGAGAACTTGCTTCTTCTCTCCTGTACATTCACTTCTGCCACACAGGGTAGGAAAAAAAAGCAGAGCTGAGTTATCTTGTTCATTGTCTCAGAATGGTACGGTATGGGCAAAGGAATTGCTCAGTGGGTACTAGACCACAAGCCTATTGGTTAGGCTGGGCTGTCCTGTCAGAATGGAGACTGGTGGGAGAGAGAGTGCTGAGCATTCTTCTTAGGGATTATGGATTAGCTTTCTTTTTTGTTAATTCATTGAGATGTTACTTCCTTAACATTCTTGGTCTCTTAGAACTCGGAGATAGCTGTGATTATTTCACCTCTTGCACATAATTCTTACTTTGAAGAGTTTGAGAGGTTGTGAGGACCAGGGAAAATGTTGAGTCCTCCACGGAATTGGTCATGTGACCCAGAAGGGACAGTAATGATTATTTTTCCCTACATAAAATCCTGTTACATTTTCCCCACTTTCCCGCTTTCTCTCCCATTTTCTGTATTTCTTTTCCTCCCTCCCTCTCTTCCTCTCTTTCTCTCTCCTTCCTTTCTTCCTTCCTTTTCCTACCTTTTATCTATTGTGTATATCCTTTTTGGAGGATAAACCCACAGTTTATCTCTCTATCTCTCTATATTTTTTTCCATGACCTTTAGACAAGGTTACACTCCAAAGGGCCCATGATATTTTCTTCTCCCATTGAGAATGTAAGCACTAGATCATCATTTAGCCCTTTCAAGCTATTCAAAGTTGCTGTTGTTGTTGTTGTTGTTTTAAACAGTTTTAAATATCCTTAGTCTGGTGTAGAAAAAGTCTTTGCTTTTTCTAGACTCTGCCAAATTCTGGTGTTTTTCTAAAAGGAATGTTGGAAAGAATTATACTGTTGAAAGTCCATGTCTTTCACTGTAAGATCATGCTTAACTTTGTGGGATGTTATTCTTGAATAAAAGTCATTATCCTTTGTTTTTCACTGTATTACATCTCAATTTTTTTTCCTTTCATTTTTACTTAATAGTATTTAGCCCTACACAATTTTAACTATAGTTCTTTGGTAAGTGATCTACCCTTTCTTGATGATTCCATTCTTGTATGAGTTAAACTAAGGATTACTTTCTTGTGTCATTTTATGACTTCCATCAATCTATACAATCTAGTTCTAATACTTTTTTGGGGCAATTTTCTTTTATGAATTCCTGAAATATAATATCCAAGGTATTTAACAAATATGCCGTCCTTTTCTGAGTGGCCAGTGATGCTCAGATTATCTCTCTGAGACTTATTTTCCAGGTCACTGGCTTTTTTATTGTATATATCTTGCTTATTCATCCAATTTTCCTGTCTTCTGACTTTGTGCTAATATTTCTTGCTACATTGTTGGAATTTTAGTTCTGTCTTCTTCATTTTTTTTTGTCCAAGATGTCATCTGTTGTAAGTCTCCTTTGGAATTTTCCATTAAGAGTTCTGATTTCATCCTTATGTCTAATTTCACTCATCTATGTCTGGTCCCACAAAATAGAATAAGAAAGAATGGGTAGAAGCTATAAAGATATAAATTTATATTTTATACTACAAGGAAAAACTTTCTAATAATTAAAGATACTCCCAAGTGGAATGAGCTACCTCAAGAAGCAATGGGCTTAATTCTTAGTCTTGAAGCAGAAGTTTTATGACTCTCATCTGGTATGTTATGGGGAGGGGGGAGAAGGAGGGATTCTTTATCCCTGGTGATTCTCAATATTTTTGCTTCTGTGATTCTTCCTTCAACACTCTTATCAATTCTTCCAGCTATTCTTAGGGTTCTTGTGCCCATCCTTTTCTCTAGGCTTTTAAATGTTGTTACAGAATTATTTTCACCTTCTGAACTTTTCTTCTTGCATTCTCCTACTTCCTAGTATTTATTCTTTAATTTTGTAGTTTGTATTTGACTGTTCATTTTCTAAATCTCCCTGTTCTGCCATCCCTCTCCTCATTTCTCCCAATTCATTATGAAGATTCTTTCTTATCTCCTCTTTCATTTGCTGTTAAATTTTACCTATTTTATAAAGTACATTTCTTGCTGTTTTGAGGTGATGAGGGGAGCTGAGTTTCTGAGCATTATCTCACTGAGCAGTCCTACCAGAAATCTCCTGTATTTTTAGGAGGAAAAGTATCTAAACCAGGAGGAGAGGAGAAATTAGGCAAATTTTATTAAGTTTACTTAACTTGATTTTAATTGTTGAATTTTGAAACTTAGCACTACCACCTTTAATAAATGAAATAGCATACATCTATGGCCCTTAGACTGTTTTTACAAGAAACCAAAACAATTATTTTAATTTAGCAGGAAGAAAATGTCCAAGTGAACTGTTTGATTGAATTGACCATTTGACTATATTACCCAGTTAATCCACCAAAAACATAGTCTGGTGCTTCATTATAGTATAGAAGGGTTGTTGTTTTTCCAAAAGCTATAATACTAGAAGAAAACCTTTGGCAGGACCTATTGAAGTAGGAAAACTTCAAGTATGGGCCAAACAATGGACTGTATTTCTGTTGTCTAAGAACCAGGTTAGCTTTGTTTAGAGAGTCTCATCTACAGAGGGATGGATTTTTTTAGGCACTGAAGAACTTGGAGACCATTCACTAAGTCTTAGAGGGATTGTGTTCTATACTAGAAGGAGTACTCATGTTGATAAAATCATATAGGCTAATGAAATCATAGATTTCTAGGTGGAAGTCAAGCACTATCAGCTGTGTTTCCCTTGTAAGTAGTGGGGTATCCCATATGCTTTTACTTTTCTAGGATTTCAGAGGAAGTCATCTCTTATTATCTGTGAATGATGAATATTACGTAAAAAACTTGCTTTGAACCTTGTGGCAAAGAAGGAAATATTCCCTCCATAGCTAGATAATTTATTAAGCTTTTCCTATATACCATGCACTGTGCTAGCCTTGCCCATAAGAAACTTCTATTTAAATGTGAGAAGACAACACATAAAGGGAACCTGAAAGGGTATGGGGAATGTATGTGATGACATGCATACATAGTGGGTATAGAAGCCTGGACCAGGTAAGGGGAAAGCTCATCTATCAGTGATTGGACAAAGGGGTAGAGTACAAGGTTGCTTTGGGGAGAAGAGGAGAAAAGATGACGATGATGACTAGACTGTAACAAGCATATTGAATATCTGAATTTTCACTATATTGAATTCTTTGTACATAAATATTACCACAAGAATCTAATTCAGATCTTATTCTTCTTTTTTGCTTTTACTATTATGATTTATGTTATAGCCAATTTTTCTCCCTGATGATTATAAGCTTTTGGTTCCATCTATGTTAAACTTAAGTTCAGAAAAATATTTAGTCCTAAGACAAATCTTTCCAGAGTTTTCTTAAAATGCATTTATATTCTATAGAGTACTGAAGTTATTCTTTTTTTGAAATACTTTTTAATTTTTAACATTCATTTTAAACATTTTTTGGGTTCTGAATTCTTTCCTTCCCTCCAGCTTTTCTCCCACCCATTAAGAAAGCAAGAAAGGTGATATCAATTATGTGAAATTATCAATATCAAATATATCAATATCAAAATATCTATATCAAACATGTGAAATTATGCAAAACGTATTTCTCTATTAGCCATGTTGCAAAAAAGTAAGAAAAATGTTGAAAAAGTGAAAATAATATGCTTCCATTTGCACTCATATTTCACCACTTCTCTCTTTGGAGGTGGATCATAAGTTCTTTAGAATTGTCTTGGTTCATTTTATTGATCAGAATAGCTAAGTCATTCACAATTGATCACTTACAATGTTGCTGTTACTGTGTACAATGTTCTCCTGCTTCCGGTTACTTTACTTTGCATCATGTAAGTCTCCCAAGGTTTTTCTGAAACCAATCTGCTTGTTATTTCTTATAGGACAATAGTATTCCATCATAATCATACACTGTAACTTGTTTGGCCGTTCCCCAGTTGATGGGCATTCCCTAAATTTTCAACTCCTAGCCATCACAAAAAGATCTGTGATGACTATTTTTGTACATATAGGTCTTTTTCCTTTTCCTTTGATCTCATTGGGATGCAGACTTAACAGCGGTATCACTGGGTAAAAGGGTACATATAGTTTTATAGCCCTTTGGGTATAGTTCTAAATTGTACTCCAGAATAGTTGGACCAGTTCACAATTACACCAGCAATTCATTGGTGTCCTGATTTTCCACATCCCCTCCAACATTTGTAATTTTCCTTTTCTTATTTCTAAGATAATTATGAGTTACATTTTGTTTACATGTTATAGCTGTATTTTACAATGTTGTGACTAATGCACCAATTCAGATATTTGGGGAACACAATAAAATATACTCATATACTTTTACTAAAATATTTGCAAAAAATACCCTAGCAGAATGGCTTAACTTCATTCATCATCAGCATGTTTGTTATTGACATCTAGACTTTTCATAAAATTAAGTTTTATTTGCCTATTAATATTAATTAATTCATTCTTGATGAGGGTAGGGAATATGAAGGAAACAGCTATGTGTATTTGCTGGAAAGATGTTAGAAAGTATGTGTCATACACCTTCTAGGACTTCTCCATTCCCACTTGCATTGGCAGGCCAGGTCCCCAGAGTATGTCTGCTACTATTTCTCCTTCCGGATTCTAGAGACAATTTTGAGGTGCTAGAATTTTCTGGTACTTTCAATACAAGCCCCCAGTGGAATGCTTCCCATTACTAAGAATAATTAATTATTTTTTAAAATGGGTATTTACTAAGCAGGTATATCAATAACAGTTGTTATAAAATAACCCTTCCAAACTAGGCACATTTTCCATTTCCACAAACAAGATCTCTGTGAAGAGTGGGTTCAAATTTGCAATAAAGTGGTAGTGAGATATGTGTCAGGAATCTGGCAAGTGGATACTCATAAGTCCTTATTTCTGAAATCCTTTCCCTCCCTTTATAGTCTTCATTAAATTCCCTTTAGATATAATTTTCTGATGGACTTCAAGGGTTAGTGTCCATGTAGAATCCTAAAGCCCCTACTCAGTGTTTCTAGTATCTCCCCAGGGTTTCTCTCAGCTTAGGGTACAGAAGCCGTCCATTGTCAGCCACTGCTGCTCTAGAGATGCTGCTCCAAAGGCCCTATCACTGATGACAATGGGACATCCTGATCTTCCAAACTTTTAAAAGTTAATTCTGTCTCTGATACTTGGTTGTCTTTCAGAAGACCTATTTGTCTGTTTCTACTCCCCACTAGCTCACTGAGTTGTCTCCTAATCTGATCTCGTGTAGTCCGGCTTATAATACAGACAGTGAAAAAGGAGAGATAGTATATCCTCTCCCCAAGAGTTACTCTGTCTCTAGGTCTTAGATTCCTCACACTTGCATTTAAGAGTCTACTCCCATTCTATTAACTCTGAATTGGCCTGCTGTATATATGCATGTGTATGTATATTCTGACACACGTATGTGCATATAGTATTTATGTGTACACATATGTATTTGCACGTATATTATATATATACACTACATGCATATATGAATGCATGCATACATGAATGCATATATCCCGAGAGGCATGACTGGATATTCCTCAACCAATTGCCAGATGTTTCCTGTGTGGAAATCATCTGTCTCTATTCAGCCACTCAAATCCCCTGTGATCATTTCGCATTGATTGAGGTTTATTTACACCTAGTTTACCACTGATTGATTGAGTCAGAATGTCTCTCTGGCTCTTCTGTGATTAATTGGGGTGAGGGTGGGGCCCCACCTTTGCATAAACATTTATACATGCATATGTGTATACACACACACACATATAAATATACATATATATATATACATATATATATATACATGTGTAGATAGATAGACAGACAGACAAACAGACAGACAGACAGATAGATAGATAGACAGATAGATAGATACCACACACTGGAGTATTTACACTATTCCACAGAGAGTTTGACACATCACAAACATTTTTACATGCAAATTACATGTTCCCTGTATTAGACCAGAGCAACAGATCAAAGAGCTACAGAATGACCTCCTTTTATTTTTAAACTGGGAGCTTTTTGAGACAGAAGGTGGAGTTTGTAATTTAAATATAGTGAATGGCACATAAACTCTGTTAGCCCCACAAACACTCAATTTTCCCACATTGCCAGGACAATAGTCTTCTGACCTGATTTGGAGGGGCATTTCCTTTTGGATTTCTCTCTCTCTCTCTCTCTTTAGATTTTAGGGTAATCCTACATTTACAAATGACTTTGAAACATGTTTAAAGATAACTGGAAGAGAGATAACAGGGATTTTGTGAACTCAGTAATGCTTGGCCTTGATATAAGTCTTTTTTTTTTTTAAACAAATATACTACATACACAGTTCAAAGAGGCGTTTCCTTCTTTGATAGGGGATATCAATTGGGATAAACAATTTGAACAATGAATTTTCAATCTGATTCTTATTTAGCCTTATTAGGAAAATATAGGTACATTTCTGATTTCTTTCTTGAAAACAATAAATTCCTCCAATGAAATTAATAACATTTTGAGTATGATTTTTTTCAATGATGATGACACAGTCAGCATACTATTTATTTAAAAGAGATCATATAATAATATACACTATACATCTATATGTGTGTGTGTGCGTGTGCATTTGTATAATATTGTTTTGGTAATCTTGAAATGGCCCTGGACCGAGGGAGTCTTTTTATAAATTACCAAAATGGCAGAATTAAAATTACTTTAAAAATAAGAATTTTGAACATTAAGCATTTATTTAGCATTTAGATTCTACCTTGTGATTTAAAGGAAGCTTTGGTTTCTAAAATTGAGCTGTCTTTGCCACACATGCTCCATTTTTCTTCAAATTGGCATTTTAATATTGTTTGTCAGGTTAAGAAAGCAAGAGGTTATTGCTTTCAGTCTTCTATGAGGTATTCATTCATACAGTGAGTCACATACAGTGAGGCATGACCCAGCCAGCTCCTGCCTGAAGTGACTTTGGAAAGTGATTTGTATAAAAACAAAACAAAATGACAACAGCAAAATACACATCTCTGCTAAAAGGTAAGGTCTAGTCAGAAGAAGGTGGCTAAGCTTGAATCATAGATCATATAATCATGCCTTGTCTATGGTTCTGTCTACAGAAAATTCCTTTTAAAACTAAAGCCCCATTTCCTTTTGACTTTTGCTGAGAGGACAAAGGAGGCTTCATAATGAACTATAAATTTGAGCCTACTTATGAGTATTTACAGCTCACTACATGCTTTTATTTTCTGGGTCTTTTATATGTTTCTTGAGATCTTGGCTCCTGCAGGATGTTTAGCACGTTTGACCTTCTGAAGAGGACTGCTTAATCAGATCTGTATTAACTAGCAAAATGCTTCATTTTTTTTTTTGGGTGGAAAGCTACAGCAGGATGGATGGCTGGAAAGCTGAGGATTTCTAATGATATATACTGTTGGCTCAGTCTTTGGGGGAAGATGCATTTTATAAATTTCCATTTTAAAGATTACAAAATTAATGATGAATGCTATATATATATAACAACAGTAATACCAATAAAAATAGATGCTACAATATTTCTTTCATGCATTATCACTCTTCCATATGGGAGCTGGAAAATCAGTGTGAATGTGGAGGGGCAGACAACTGTTCTAGTCCTAGGCATCTCATTGAGATTATTTGTAAAATTCATAGATTTGAATCACTAGATCTAATTGACTTGTAACAGTATGGAGCATCACAATGATTATTTCTCCAGTTATCTATATTAGACTCACTGCAAAAAAAAGAGGAAATGTTATAGATTGACAATGACATCTCCACCACTTCAATTGTGGCCCCGTACTTCATCTAAGATCTATCTTTACTATTTTAGCCTTATTTGAGTTAGTGCCAGCCCAGCATGGCCACAGTGGGAAAAGGTAAGGAAACTATGAGCAAGGCCTCCCCAGCAGGGGAAAGTCCTGCAGGCCCACTGGTGGATGGAAGCCTGCTGAGAAAGGTGTCAGAGAAGGTCCACTCAGAGGACCAAGGCTGTCACTCAAAGAGCCCCTATTAGGTGGTGGTGCTCAGTGGGAGTGTTCATGTGAACAAAATACTTTTATTTTGATTTAACAGGATGAAGAGCTTACAATTGTATTCCTCAAAATGGAGTCAGTTGCTGTGTTGTGATGCAGGGTTCAGAATAAAGTATTTAAGGTTTTATTCCTCCTCCCCTCTTCTCCCCCCATAGTATAGCCTTTAATTGCTCTCTTAATTTTCACTTCTGTTTAAAATAGTCTGCAACTCTACCCTAACTATATGACAGTTCAACTCCATTCTAAAAATAAAGTGAATACAGTTGATTTATAAATGTTACCTTATTTTCTGTTTTAAAGTGGTTCATAAAATTTTCCTTTATTGACTGAGTAAACAGGCAGGAATCTTTCAATGAAGGCAGGAAAATTACCATTTCTAGAGATTTTAAGGAATCTGTCAGACAACTGTCTTCCTATATGGTGCAGGTATAAAAACAATATATTAATAAGAAGAAGAAGAAGAAGAAGAATAGCTAAAATTTATATAGCACCTACTGTGTGCCAGATACTGTATTAAGTGCTTTGCAAATGTTATCTCTTTTGATTCTCACAAATATTCCTGGGAGGTAGGTTCTATTACTGTCCTCTTTTTTAAAGTTATAAAAATTGAGGAAAATAAAGTTAAGTGACTTATCCAAAGTCATATAGCTAGTAAGTGTCTGAGGCTTTATTTGAACTCAGGACTTCCTGCCTCCAAAGCCAACACTCTGTCCACTGCCCCACCAAAGCATAGTCTAGTCCATTCGAGGGATGGGCGTAATGACTAGGTTACCTGCAAGAGTATTTCAGGATTTATTTTTATCTGATAATTAGTCATTGGTCTTAATTTTGTATTACCTTTTTGAGATCTGTATGTATCACTAACCCTACTTTTTATTTTATTTGAACCCTCATAGAGTAGTACATGTTTCAATGGCATATTTTATCAGAAACTTTAAAACCAAAGGATGAAAGAATTTTGGAGGCATAGGGATGCATTTCACGATGACTAACTCCAGCTACTGGTGGGTAAGGTTTGGGGTTGGGTGAGGGATAAAGATATGGATCAAAAAATCTTCACTCAAGTAATGTCAAAGGTACCTGAAAACATAAAAAATACACTAAATATGTATGTGAGAGTTACAAGGCAGGGGGAGTGGAATGGAAAGATTGGCTTAAAGCAAGGGGAGGTGTGTGTGTGTGTGTGTGTGTGTATGTGTGTGTGTGTGTGCATATTTTGGGATGATGAAGATAGAGAAGAATGGAAAAACTTTCTGAAGTAATAAAAAATAGTCTTTTTCTATGGCAAAGTAGGTTCAAAAACTTATCAGCAACAGTTGAAACAGGGTTTTCCCCAAGTGACAAGATTTTAGAAACTTTAGAAGTACTACAGAATAGGCCAACAAATAATATATCTTCCCCAGAGCTTCAACTAACAAGACCAATGGAGCTCTGCTCTAATGTGTTGACGCAGAGGGAAAGATACATTTCATATTGGGTGGTGGAGGAAAGTGTGTTGTAGAGTTTGCTTCCTCTCTTGAGAATCAGTCTTTGCTCTTTTTGGTCCTCATTGCCTGAGGGATCAGACCCCACAGGGACATCCCTTTCCTCTTAAGGTCCTATTGCCATGGTGATCCTTTCAACATTGACTCTTCCACCTGCAATCTCGCCATGGCATGAAGATATAACTTCCTCCTTATCTTGTAAAACTGCACCTCATGAAAAAGACTATTTGTGCTGCTCTCTTCTTTCTCCAGCTGGTGAAAATGTTTTGCCCCTGTTGAAAATTTTAGTTATGTATCTTGTATTCTCTAAAGAAGAACCTACTAGAAAATAATAAATACTCTTAAGCCACTCTTTCTCATCTGTGTGAGAAAGGAGTCATTCCCTTCCAACTCTCTTGTACTTATCCTAACTATAATTTTCCTCCAAACTCAAAAGGACTAAATTAGAGTTAATTCTAGGCTAGTATTTGCTCAAAAATATACTGTAAAATACTCCTTCAAAAACAAAGATTAAAAAGAGCTAAGGTGACAGGTTAGAGGCAGCAATCCAGCTGAACTCTTTCAACATTCCCCTCCAAAAAACATTAAAATAATGCTGCAAATCAAATTTTCGAGTAGCAAAGCCAACAAAAGGTCAGGGAGGGAAATTTTTCCATTCTGAAAAAACTTAGAGAGTTCTCGGGAGAGGTCTGTGACACCAGGATGGAGATCTATGGGGAACACACCCACATGATGACGGCAGCAGCAGCAACTTCAGGAGTTCTAAGCCCAGAGATGGTAAGGAGCTCCAAGTGTAGAGACAAGGAAGTCAGACAAATGGTCAGAAAGAGATTACACGTGACCTTTTGCTGGCAATGGTTACAGCTGATGCTAATTGGCAACTCTACTGCCCATATGAAGTTTTGGGTCACAGTACTGGAAGTGACTAATGGACTGTTGGTTCAGTAGTGAACTGGTCCAACCATTCTGGAAAACAATTTAGAACTACGGCCAAAGAGCTATAAAACTGTGCATACCCTAAGACAATTCCAAAAGACATGAAGGAAAATGCTATCCACATCCAGAAAAAGAACTATATAGTCTGAATACAGATCAAAGCATACTATTCTCTCTCTCTCTCTCTTTCTCTCTCTTTGTCTGCCTCTGTCTCTGTCTCTCTCTCAATTTTGTTTCTTCTTTCTCGTGGTTCCTCCCATTGGTTCTAATTCTTCTTTAAAACATGACTAATTTGAAAATATGTTTAATATGAATGTGTATGTAGAGCCTATATCAGATCGCACATCATCTTGGGGAGAGGGGAGGAGGAAAGGGGAGAAAATTTAAAACTCAAAATCTTATGGAAGTGAATGTTGAAAACTAAATTAATTAATTAAAAAAGAAAGGGAAAAAAAACTGTGCATACCTGTTTGACCCAGTAATACCACTACTAGGTATGTACCCCAAAGAAATCAAAGAAAAGGGGAAATAACCTATATGTATAAAAATACGGTGGCAAATTGGGGGATGCCTGTCAATTGAGAAATGGCTGAACAAGTTGTAGCATATGATTGTGATGGAATACTATTGTACTGTAACAAATGATGAGGGGGGTGATTTCAGGAAAAAAATAAAAACAACTACCACAATAATAAGATCTACATTAACTGATGCAAAGCAAAGTGAGAAAAATCAGATCACTGTGTACAGTAACAGATGATCAACTGTGAAAGATTTGGCTACTCTGATCATTACAATGATCCAAGACAATTCCAAAGGACTCATGATGCAAAAATGATACCCACCTCCAGAGAGAGAATTGATGAAGTTAGTGCAAATTGAAGTATAATCTTTGCAATTTTTTTGCTTTTTCAATTTCCAATATGGCTAATATGGAAATAGGTTTTGCATTATTTTACATGTATAATTGATATTATATTGCTTGCCTTCTCAGAGGGTGAAATGGAGGGAGGGAGAGAATTTGGAAGTCAAAATTTTAAATGGAAAAAACTCTAAAAATAAATAAGTGATAAAAATCTTGAAATAAAGTAGCTTAGCCCATAAAACAGCAACAACAACAACAACAACAACAAAGATTTAAAAAGAGAGGAAAAAAAGCCAATACAGAAAAACAAATCAGTACAGTGACAATTTCTAACATTATATTCATCAGTCCATACCTATAATTTCCTGCTCTGTTTACTTCACTTTGTATCAATTCATGAAAGTCTTTTTCTGCATCTCTGTATTTGTTATATTCATAATTTATTAGAACACAATAATATTTATTTATACTAAAAAACAATTTGTTTAGTTATTCCTTAATCTACTTTTCCAATTCTTTTCTACTACCACTGGCAGTTTCTTTTTAGTTAGTAGAATTCTATTTGCTTTTATGAGATAGTATTTTTAAGATGAATATTTGGTGTTTATTAGTTTGATTATTTTCTATTTTTGAAAGTATTCCTCCAGTTTGTTCTCATTTTTATGGCATGTGAGCATGCATATTGAATTCTGATATTTCTTCCTACTTCTTCTGGTTTTGTAATGGTTTTATCTTGTTTTTTTTTTTTTAATTTTGTCAATTAGATGTACTACCCTCTTTTTAAAGTTGGCTAAAAGGTTATTGATTTTGTTAGTCTTTTAAGGAACCACCTTTATTTTTTATCATTTCTAGAGCCCTCTTTATTTTCATTTTTTTTCTATTTTCTTCTATAATTTTCAAAATTTCCTTTTTTTATGTTTCTATTTTTTTAAAAAAAAAG
Source organism: Vombatus ursinus (assembly GCF_900497805.2). NCBI lineage: Eukaryota > Metazoa > Chordata > Mammalia > Diprotodontia > Vombatidae > Vombatus > Vombatus ursinus. The sequence goes on from NW_020954557.1 coordinate 63,519,639, forward strand.
GACATTCATTTATTTAATTCCTTCTTTTTCTATCTTACTAATACATGATTTAGGGATATAACTTTTTTCACTGTGTGACTGTTTTAGCTTCATACCAGAAATTGTGTTATCATATCTTTGTCATTGTTTTTGATATAATTATTACTTTTGGTAGTATTTTCCCCCAATTACATGTGAAGACAATTGTTAGTGTTCATTTGTTTTTTTACCAGATTTTGTGTTTCAAATTTTTCTCCCTCCCTTCCTTAAATGACAATTTGATATAGGTTATACATGTGTTATGTAAAACATATTTCCGTATTAATCACAGTTGTGAAAATAGAAATGGATCAAAAGAAAAAAAACACAAAAAAGAATAAAGTAAGTGAAAGAAGTATGCTTTGATCTGCATTCAGAGTCTATCATTTCATTATTCAGATGTGGATAGTATTTTCCTTAGTGAGTCCTTTGTACTTGTTTTGGATCCTTGTTTTGCTGAGAAGAGCTGAATCATAAATGATCATCGTAAATGTTACTGATGCTGTGTACAAGGTTTTCTTGGTTCTGCTCATTTCACATTGCATCAGTTTGTATAAGTCTTTCCAGGTTTCCCTGAAATCTGAAATCTGCCTGTTCATAATTTCTTATTGCACAATAATTTTCCATTGCATTCATATACCACAGTTTGTTCATCCAATTGATAGGCAACCCCTCAATTTCCAATATTTTGCCACCAAGAATAGGGCTGCTATAAATATTTTTGCACATGTAGATCCTTTTCCCTTTTTTATGATCTCTTTGGGATATATACCTAGTACTGGTCTTGCTGGATCAAAGGGTATGCATAGTTTGGTTGCCCTTTGGGCATAATTCCAAATTGTTCTCCAGAATGGTTGGATCAGTTCTCAACTCCACCAGCAGTGCATCAGTGTCCCAATTTTCTGACATTCTCTACAACATTTATCATTTTCCTTTTCTTTCATATTACCCAATCTGACAGAGTTATTTTAATTTGCATTTCTCTAATCAAAAGTGATTTAGAGCACTTCTTCATATGCCTATAGAGAGCTTTGATTTCTTCATCTGAAAACTGTTGGGGAATGACTTGTGTTCTTACAAATTTGATTCAATTCTCTATGTATTTGAGGAATGAGGCCTTTATCAGAGTCACTTGCTGTAAAGATTGTTTTTCAGCTTTCTGCTTTCCTTCTACTCTTTGTTGCACTGGTTTTGTTTGTTCAAAAGCTTTTTTAATTTAATATAATCAAAATTATCTATTTTACATTTTGTAATGCCCTCTATTTCTTGTTTGGTCATGAATTCTTCCCTTCTCCATAGATCGGACAGGTAGTCTATTCCTTTCTCTTCTAATTTGCTTAGGGTGTCACTCTTTATGTCTAAATCATGTACCAATTTTGACCTTGTCTGGTTATGTGGTTTTAGATGTTGGTTTGTACCTAGTTTGTGCCCTATAATTTTCTGGTTTTCCCAGAAGATTTTGCCAAATAGTGAGTTCTTATCTAAAAAGCTGTGGTCTTTGGCTTTGTCGTACACTAGGTGTCATTTGTTACAGTCATTTACTACTGTATCTTATGTATCTAATGTATTCCACTGATGCATCACTCTATTTCTTAGCCAGTACCAGATAGTTTTGATGATTGCTACTTTATAATATAATTTGAGATCTGCTATTGCTAGGCCACCTTCCTTGGTATTTTTTTTTCACTAATTCCCTTGATATTCTTGACCTTTTGTTCTTCCAGATGAATTTTGTTGTATTTTTTCTAGCTCTATAAAATATTTTTGGTAGTTTGATTGGTATGGCACTAAATAAGTAAATTAACTTAAGTAGAATTGTCATTTTCATCGCATTGGCTTGGTCTACCCATGAACAATTGATATTTTTCCGATTGTTTATATCTGACTTTACATGAAAAGTGTTTTGAAATTATGTTTATGTAGTTCCTGAGTTTGTCTTAGAAGATAGACTCCCAAACATTTTATTTTGTTTACAGTTATTCTGAAAGGATTTTTCTCTTTCTATCTTTTGCTGCCGGGCTTTGTTGGTCATATAAAGAAATGCTGATGATTTATGTGGGTTTATTGTATATCCTGCAATTTTGCTGAAGTTGTTAATTATTTCAAGTAGTTTTTTTAGTTGATTCTCTAGGCTTCTCTAAGTATACTGTCATATCATCTCAAAGAATGATAGTTTTGTTTCCTTATTACCTATTATAATTCTTTCTACTTCTTTTTCTTCTCTTATTGCTAACATTTCTTTTTTAATTTATTATCATTTATCAACAATCACTTCCATATGCTTTTGAGTTTAAAATTTTTCTCCCCCTCCCTCCCCACAACCTTCCCCAAGATGGTGCACAATCTGATATAGGCTACACATATACATTCCTATTAAACATATTTTCACATTAGTAATGTTGTAAGTAAGAATTAGAACCAATTGGAGGAAACACCAGAAAGAGGAAACAAAACTCAACAGAAGAAAAAAAAATAGCAAATAGTGTGCTTCAATCTGCATTCAAACTCCATAGTTCTTTCTTTGGACGTGGATAGCATTTTCCATCATGAAAGATGGAAATGTCTTAGAGACATTGGAGATGTCTTAGATCCTTGTATTGTTGGGATGGGTTAAGTTTATCAATGTTAGTCATTGCACAACATGGCTATTATTGTATACAATGTTCTCCTGGTTCTGCTCACTTTACTCAGCATCAGACCATACAAGTCTTTCCAGGTTTTTCTGAAGTCAGTCTGTTCATCATTTCTTATAGCACAATAGTATTCCATTATGTTCATATACCACAACTTGTTCAGCCATTCCCCAATTGATGGGCATCCTTTCAATTAGCAATTCTTTGCTACCACAAAAAGAGTTGCTGTAAATATTTTTGTATATGTGGGTCTTATTCTCATTTGTATGATCTCTTTGGGATATAGCCCTAGAAGTGCTGTTGCTGGGTCAAAGGGTACGCACATTTTTATAGCCCTTCGGGCATAGTCCCAAATTGCTCTCCAAAATGGTTGGATCATTTCACAACTCCACCAACAATGCATTAGTGTTCCAATTTTCCCACATCTTTTCCAACATTCATCATTTTCCTGTCTTGTCATGTTGGCCAATCTGATAGGTGTGATGTAGTACCTCGGAGTTGTTTTGATTTGCATTTCTCCAATCAATAGTGATTTAGAGCATTTTTCCATATGACTATAGATAGCTTTAATTTCTTCATCTGGGAACTGCCTGTTCATATCCTTTGACCATTTATCAATTGGGGAATGATCTATATTCTTATAAATTTGACTTAATTCTCTATATATTTTAGAAATGAGGCCCTTATCAGAGAGACTGGTTGTAAAAATTCTTTCCCAATTTTCTACTTTCCTTCTAATCTTGGTTGCACTGGCTTTGTTTGTGCAAAAAATTTTCAATTTAATGTAATCAGAGTTATCCATTTTGCTTTTCATAATGTTCTCTGTCTCCTGTTTCATCATGAATTCTTCTGTTCTCCATAAATCTGACAGGTAAACTATTCCTTGCTCTCCCAGTTTGCTTACAGTATCAGCCTTTATATTTAAATCATGAACCCATTTTGACTTTATTTTAATATATGGTGTGAGATTTTGATCTATGCCTAGTTTCTGCCATACTCTTTTCCTAGCAGTTTTTGTCAAATAGTGAGTTCTTATTCCAGAAGCTGGGGTCTTTGGGTTTATCAAATAATAGATTACTATAGTCATTGACTACTGTATCTTGCATACTAAACCTATTCCACTGATGCACCACTGTATTTCTTAGCCACTACCAAGCAGTTTTGATGATTGCTGCTTTATAAGAAAATTTAAGATCTGGAATGGCTAGACCTCCTTCCCCTGCATTTCTTTTCATTAGTTCCCTTGATATTCTGGACCTTTTGTTCTTCCAAATGAATCTTGTTATTATTTTTTTCTAACTCTATAAAATAATTTGTTGGTAGTTTGATTGGTATGGCACTGAATAAGTAAATTAGCTTAGGTAGAATTGTCATTTTTAGTATATTAGTTCAGCCCACCCATGAGCAATTGATGTTTTTCTAATTATTTAAATCTGACTTTATTTGTGTGAAAAGTATTTTGTAATCATGTTCATATAATTGCTAATATTTCTATTGCTATATTGAATAATAGTGGTGATAATGGGCATCCTTGCTTTATCCCTGATCTTATTGGGAAGACTTCTAGCTTATCCCCATTACAAATAATACTTGCTGGTGATTTTAGAAAGATACTACTTATGAATTTAAGGAACTCTCATTTTATTCCTATCCTCTCCAGTGTTTTTAATAGGAATAGGTACTGTATTTTGTCAAAAGCTTTTTTGGCAACTAGTGAGATAATCATATGATTTCTGTTGGTTTTGTTATCTGTATGATAAATGACATCAATAGTTTTCCTAATATGGAATCTATTCTGCTTTGTGGGTATAAATCCACAGGGCATAGTGTAAAATCCTTGTGATATATTGCTGTAATCACCTTGCTAATATTTTGTTCAAATTTTTTGCATCAATATTCATTCAGGAAGTTGGTCTGTAATTTTCTTTCTCTGTTTTAGCTCTTCCTTGTTTAGGTATCAGCACCATATTTGTGTCAAAAAAGGAGTTTGGTAAGACTTCTTTTTTTGCCTATTTTTTCAAATAATTCATATAGTATTAGAATTAATTGTTCTTTACATGTTTGGTAAAATTCATTTGTGAACCCATCTTTCCCTGGGAAAATTTCTTAGGGAGTTCATTAATGGCTTGTTCAACTTCTTTTTCTAAGATGGAGTTATTTAGGCATTTTATTCCCTGATCTGTTAATCTAGGTAATTTATTTTTTTAAATATTCATTGATTTTGCTCAGATTGTTAGATTTGTTAGTGCATAATTGAACAAAATATTTCCTAATTTCTTCTTCATGGGTGGTGATTTCACTCTTTTCATTTTGACTCTGGATATTTGGTTTTCTTCTTTATTTTTTAAAATCAAATTAACCAATGGCTTATCTATCTCATTTTCCCCATAAAATCAGCTCCTAGTCTTATTTATTAGTTCAATAAATTTTTTGCTTTCAATTTTATTAATCTCACTTTTGATTTGCAGGATTTTCAATTTGGTGTTCAATTGGGGATATTTACTTTGTTCTTTTTCTAGTTTTTTTTTTTTTTTAGTTGCCTGCCCAATTCATTGATTTGGTCTTTGTCTATTTTGTTGATGTAAAAATTTAGAGAAATAAATTTCACGCTAGGTACTGCTTTGGCTGCATCCCATACATTTTGGGATGTTGCTTCATTGTTGTCATTCTCTTTTATGAATTATTGGTTGTTTCTATAATTTTTCTTTGACACACTTATTCTTTTGGATTAGATTATTTAATTAGATTAATTAATTTTTAAATCCCTTCCCACTCTCCTTTGTTGAATGTAATTTTTATTGCATTATGATTTGAAAAGAATACATTTAATATTTCTGCCTTTCTACATTTGATTATGAGGTTTTTATGCCCTAATATATGGTCAATCTTTGTGTAAGTGCCATATGCAACTGAGAGAAAGGTATATTCCTTTCTCTTCCCTTTTAGTTTTCTCCAAAGATTTCCTGGGGCTATGCTGAAGCAAGTGAGAGTTCCTGGTATATTAGTGTTTGCCTGCTCCTCTGCACTGGGGCTTAGGATCTCCATCTGGTTTGATGAAGTGAAGCTTGCTGCTGGCTTGCTGGAATGCTTCCTGTTGTGGACTGCTCTCCCTTTTTACCTGAGTGAGACAGACCTTTCCTGTCAATTTTCCAAGTTTTTTGGGCAACAGACTGTTTCACTCTATCTTTTTGCTAGTTTTGTTGTTCCAGAATTTGTATTGGGGCACTATCTTATGATTGTTTGGAGGTGAATACGGGAGAGTTATGATTATTTACTGCTTACTTTGCCATCTTGGCTCCTGGAAGCCCTTTTATGTAATTAATTGTTTCTCTGTTATGTGACTTTGTATTCTCTTGCTATTTGTATTATATTCTCTTCTTATTTGACTCACTCATTACTGAGGGTTTCATTGTTAATTCTCCAATTAATCTGAATTTACTGACATTTTATTCCATTATAATCTATAAAGTAAATATTTAATATTTCTGCTCTTAAACAAATTTTGTTAATCTCTGTGCCCTAATATATGATTATTATTTTTTAACTGTAATGGGAACAGAGAAATATCTATATCTTAGTTGCCCTATTCATAAAGCACTGTAATTATTTTGACTCTAATTTCTCCAACAACTTCTTTAAGTTCATATTTTATCTTTCATTTATTTTCTTGTTAGTTTGGTCAAAGTCAGGGAGTTGAATATTAGAATCTCCCACTATTATTGTGTTACCATCAATATCTTTTTGCAACTTAATTTTACCTTTATTAATTTAAATCCTATGTCTTTTGGAGCCTGTAAATTTAAGATTATTATTGGTTTGTCATTTAATATTCCTTTAAGTATAAGGTAGCTTATCTCTCTTTTTATTAGAATTCTGTTTTGTCTTTTTCTGATTGAATGATTGTAACTCTTAGTGTTTAGGATTCACCTGAAACAAAATAAATTTTGTTCCAACCTCTCATTTTTATATATACATATTTGCTTTTTTATGTTTATTTCATGTAAGCAACAGATTTTAGGTTTATGTTTTCTTATCTAATCTGCTGCTTTATTTCATTTTTATCATATTGCTTAGTTTATTCACATTAAAAATTTTTGAGATTTAGGTTTATATTTTCCTCCATTTGTATCTGAAGATATTTTTTCTGAATTAGAATTTTGTTTTGTTTCCCTTACTCTTTTAAGTCAATACTTTGTCCCTGTGATTCTTTTTTTTTAAACTCATTTTACTTTTTTAAATTTATTTTTAGTTTTTAACATTCACTTCCACAAGATTTTGAGTTCCAAATTTTCTCCCCATCTCATTCCTCCCCCCACCCTATGATGGCATGCATTTTGTATACCCCTTCCCCTAATCTGCCCTCCCTTCTATTTCACCACCCCTTCTCTTATCCCCTTCCCCTTCAGTTTTCCTGTAGGGCAGGATAGATTTCTATAATCCATTTCCTGTATTTCTTATTTCCTAGTTGCATGTGAAAATAATTTTTTTAACATGTGTTTTTAAAGCTTTGGGTTCCAAATTTTCTCCCTTCCTCCCTCCCCACCCACCCTCATTGAAAAGGCAAGCAACTTGATACAGGTTGTACATATGTACTCATGCAAAACACTTCCATAGTAGTCATGTTGTGAAAAACTAACTATATTTCCCTTCATTCTATCCCACTCCCCATTTATTCTGTTCTATTTTATGACCCTGTCCCTCCTCAGAAGAGTTTGCTTCTGGTTACCCCCTCCTCCAACCTGTCCCCTGTTCTATCATCCTCCTGTTCTCTTGTCCCCCCCCCCCATTTTGCTCTAGGGTAAGATAGATTTCCACAGCCAACTCAGTGTGTATGTTATTCCCTTCTTAAGCCAAATCCTATCAGAATAAGATTCACTCATACCTTCTCACCTTCCCCCGTTTCCCCTCCACTGTAAAAGTCTTTTCTTACATGTTTTATGTGAGATAATTTACCCCATTCTACCTCTCCCTTTCTCCTTCTCCCAGTATAATCCTCTCTCACCTCTTAATTTTATTGTCCAGATATCATCCCTTCATCTTCAACTCACCTGTGCCTTCTATCTGTCTATCTATCTATCTATCTATCTGTCTATCGATCTGATTTTTAACCTCCAACTACCCTAATACTGACAAAAGTTATAAATATCATCTTTCCATGCAGGAATGTAAACAGTACAACCTTAATAGGTTCTTTTGATTTATCTTTCCTGTTTACCTCTTCATGTTTCTCTTGAGTCTTGTATTTGAAAGTCAAATTTTCCATTCAGCTCTGGTCTTTTCATCAAGAATGCTTGAAAGTCCTTTATTTCACTGAATGTCCATTTTTTTTCCCCTGAAAGATTATACTCAATTTTGCTGAGTAGGTGATTCTTGGCTGTAATACTATCTCCTTTGCCCTCTGGAATATTATATTCCAAGCCCTGCAGTCCCCTACTGTAGAAGCTGCTGAATCTTATCCTGATTGTGTTTCCACAATACTTGAATTGTTTCTTTCTGACTGCTTACAATATTTTCTCCTTCACCTGGGAACTCTGGAATTTGGCTACAATATTCCTAGGAGTTTTCCTTTGGGGATCTCTTTCGGTGGTGATCTGTGGATTCTTTCCATTTCTGTTTGGCTATGGTTCTAAAATATCAGGGCAGTTTTCCTGGATAATTTCTTGAAAGATGATGTCTAGGCTCTTTTTTTTTTATCATGGCTTTTAGATAGTCCAATAATTTTTAAATTATCTCTCATGGACCTATTTTTCAGTTTAGTTGTTTTTCGAATGAGATATTTCACATTCTCTTCTATTTTTTCATTCTTTTGGATTTGTTTTACAGTGTCTTGATTTCTCATAAAGTCACTAGCTTCCAATTGCTCCATTCTAATTTTTAAGGAAGTATTTTCTTCAGTAAGCTTTTGGACTTTCTTTTCCATTTGGCCAATTTTGCTTCTTAAGGTATTCTTCTCCTAATTGGCTTTTTGGACCTCTTTTGCCATTTGGGTTAGGCTATTTTTTAAGATATTGTTTTCTTCAGTATTTTTTTCTTTTTGGTTCTCCTTTAGCAAGCTGTTGACTTGTTTTTCATGATTTTCTTGCATCACTCTCAGTTCTTCCTTCATTGCTTCTCAAAATCCTTTTTGAGCTCTTCCATGGCCTGGGACCAATTCATATTTTTCTTGGAGGCTTTGGATGTAGGAGCTTTGACTTTGTTGTCTTCTTCTGGTTGTATGTTTTGATCTTCTTTGTCACCAAAGTAGGATTCTACGGTCTGACTCTTTTTGCACTGCTTGCTCATTATCCCAGCCACTCCTCCTTGCTCCAGGACCACCACCTGCAACTGTGACCCAGATTCAAGAACGGGCAAAGCAAAAGAATCCTGCACCAGCAAAAAGATTTCTGCAATCCCTCTCTGTTCAGACATTTGATTCCCCCTCAGTCTGTGGGCTGGAAGCTCTGGAAGCAGCTGCTGCTCCACAGCCGACCTTGGGGAGTGGGGCTATGACTGTGCTTCTCTCTCACCACAGACACAGACTTTTCCCACTGACCTTCTAAGTTGTCTTTTGTGTTTGTGCGTTGAAAAGTCTGGAAACTGCCACAACTGCCTGCGATTCAGTCCTCTGAGGCCTGCTTCAGGTTCCCTGAGGCCTGTGTGCCCATGCCGAACTGCGTTCTTCTTCCAGCCCAGTACGATATGCCTATCCAGTTAACCATCCAGGCTTTCTTGGGCTGTAAATTTGTTTCACTCTGTCTTTTTGTGGGTTCTACTGCTTTAGAATTTGTCTAGAGCCATGTTTTATAGGTATTTGGAGGGGTTTGGGGAAAAGCTCAAGCAAGTCACTGCTTTTACTCCACTATCTTGGTTCTGGCCCCCGCTGTGATTCCTTTTGCTAAATGTCCTTTAAAGCAACCTTATTCATATAAGCTCTTTCCATCCCACCTCCTGCACCACCTTTTGCTCTCAATAACCACTTTCCTTATCAACCATTTTCTTTGTTTTAATTTACCTAACTTACTGATATCTTTTTCTTTCTTTCATTTTATTTAGCTATCTAATTCTTCACTCCGAAGTCTCGTCCTATGCCCTTCCCCTTTTTGGTTAAGTGTTTAGTTCAAAGTCCCCTCTCATGCTTTTCTTCAACTTCTTCTGCTTTTTAGTTTCTGTTTCTTTTTCTTTTTCTTCTTCTTTTTTTTTTGGCACATTTTCCTAAGAAGGCTTAATATTGTACTCTTAATTATCTTGCCATTATCTTTATTGTCTATTATTCTTTGATCCATTGTCTGTATAGTTATTTATTTCTCTTAAAAAAAAAACAAAACAACTTTTTGTGCTACTTATGGAATTAGTGCTTCTAAAGTACGAAGTTTGAGACTGTTTTCTAACCAGTGTCTCTATTATTGCCTTTGTAGATAGTGCATCCTCACCCACTTTTTGTTTCAGCCTCACTTTTAGAAGAACATATTCATCAAAGAATTGGTGAGGATAGAAGCATTGTCACATGGTAGAAATTTCCATTCCCCAAATACTATGGAATAACTCTACAAGTTTATCTCTCCCCCCGCAAAAAACATTTCCCATTTACCATGCAATTTCCTCTCTGGGTTCATGTCCTCTCACCTTTCTGGGTGTAACTTGCTCCAGGAGCTCTTATTGTCCTTTCCTTAGGCAGTATATTATTCTTGTCCATGGAAGCAAAGTGCTCTCATAAGAGGTGGTCTCACTGTGCACCAACTGCCTGCATATTAGACTTCTTGTAAAGTCCCCATCTCTTATTTCAGAATATACCTTTTTTCTCTTGAGAGTGGTCTTCAGGAGGAATGCCACTGCCCACTAGGTTGAGATTTCCTCGTCTTTTTCCCCATGTCAATTTCTCCCTTTGCCATTTCTCCTTTCTCTAAGGACCTTTTCCCTCTTGAGAATCTGCAGCATATTCTTTTTATCGTTTGCCATTGACTTTGAAAATGTACATCACACATTTTCCTTTAACCTTATTTCATTTCTTCCCTTTGATGTGCCATATCATTCTGTAATTTAGTTCCACAAAATAGATTGATTCACCTGTAGAGGATCATTTTAAGGCTTAATCCATGGTATTTCAGGCCAGCTCTGCAAAAATCACTTCTCCATTGCTTCAAATTCTGCTTTCATTTTTATCATTCAAAAATATCTCCAGGGTCCCTTAGTTGTTATTGTGTTTAACCTAATAAATATTTTTCACTTTCTGTTTTTTTTTTCCTTTAGTAGTTTCTAGAGATTGGATAATTCATTTTGCCACTTCTTTCCCATAGTAGTATTATTTATTTAGGTTTTTTTTTTTTTGGTATTTCTGTTGTTTGAGGTATTTATGTCATATAGTCTTCTCATGCCAGTAGGCTTTAACAAATTGTTTTTGTAGAAATGCTTTAAGTGCTTCTCTTTTATTAAGTGTCTATGTATTTTCATTGATAATTGGGCTCAGGTTTGCTGGGTATGTTATTTTGGGTTTTATGAGCACCTTTGAGTTTTGGAATAAATTATTTTTTTCTCTTTCTGGTAGGTGCAGACTAGTCTGGTGTTACTCAAATTTGCTTTCATTAATTTTTTGAAGGTTTCTCTCCTGGATGCTTGCAGAATTTGTTATTTGACATTGAAATATCATGTGAAACAAGGCTAATCCTATTTTGAGTCCTGGAAGATAGCTGCTAAATTTCCCCTTAGTGTTCTCTTTTCCACACTGAAAATTCTAAGTTTCTTTAACAGATATCCATTGGGCAGGAATCCTTTGTCATCCTGCTTTCTGGTTTCCACTTCCTCCCCTGTACCTCTCCCCCTCCTTTGCCCTCTCCACCTTATCAATGTCTTTTGTAAAATGTGGTACCTGAACTACATACAGTATTTTATTTACATATCTTCTGATCATAGCAGAATATGGAGAGGAGATATGCATTATCACCTCATATGGAGCTTGTAGCCTACTAAAAACTTTGCATCAGAGTCTTCAGATGAAATAAATGCTCATGCTATTTCCCCTTCAGCTTTTACTTTTATGTATTTTTAACTGTATGATTCACTTGCACCTTTCAATTTCATCTTATTCTATTTGATTTGTTCTACCTTGTCAAGATTTTTCTGAATACTGATTAGATATCCTTTTGGCTTTATGTCCTCTGCAAATTTGATAAGCATGCAACCTTTACTTTATTCAAGTCATTGATAATGCTAAATAACACAGGATGAAGCAGTGGTACCTATCTGTGGGGCTAGCTAGTCAACCTGTCCAGGTACACCTCAGTATTCTATCATCTAGCCCACATCATTTCATCCTTTTTTTTTCCTTTTTTTTTCTTTTTGGTGAGGCAATTGGGATTAAGTGACTTGTCCATGGTCACATAGCCAGTAAGTGTCAAGTGTCTGAGGCCAGTTTTGAACATTTCATCTTTTCTAAAAGAAGAACATGAAAGACTTTATGAAATACTTTGCTAAAATCTAGGCAAAGTGTATCTACAACATTTCTCATAACTGTCAGGTTAGTAATCCTATCAAAAAAAGTAATAAGGTTGGTCTGGCATTACATCTTCTTTTTGAAGCCATACTGGCTCTTTATAATTATCATTTTCTTTTTCTAATATACACTAGCCACCCCCTCAATGACACCTTCTAGAATTTTCCCAGGAATTGAAGTCGTTCACTGGCCTAAAATTTTGTAGACTAAATTTCTGTTCCTTTTATGAAAAATCTTAATAGCATTTCCTCTTCCCATCTCCTGTGATTCCTCTACAATCTTTCAAATATCACTGAAAGTGACTCAGCAATCATATCTGCCTATTCTTTTAATTAGCAGCTAGATGGCTCAGTGGATAAAGCATTGGACCGAAAATCAGGAAGACCTGAGTTCAAATCCAGGCTCAGATGCTTATTAACTGTGTGACTCTGGGCAACTCAAATATCCCCGTTTGCCTCAATTTCTTCAACTGTAAGATGAGAGGGAGAAGGAAGTTGCTAACCACTTTAACATCTTTGCAAAGAAAATCCCAAATGAGGTTATGAAGAGTCAGACACAACTGAACAGCAATTCTTTTGATGCTAGATGACTAGATGACTAGATGACTTGAAGCCATCAAGGGCAACGGGTGTTCTCCTAACTCATCTCCCTGAGAACCTTATTTGCTATGACCTTTCCAAACCAAAGAACATTCTCCTTGGCAGAGAAGAAAGAAGTAATATAAGTAAGCTATAAGGAGTTCTGCCTTCTTTCTGTGGTCAATTATCATTGTCACATCAACACTGAGCTTTAGTACTACCCCTTCTTTGATCCTTCTTTTTTCCTCAATATAGCAACAAAAATGGAAACCTCTTTTTCTATCCTTTTCTTGTCAATTCATTCTGAACTTTACTCATCACATTATTCTTGCAGCACTGCATAACACTTTTGGATATATCTTTTTTACTTGTTGGTTTCCACTTTACATATATATGTCCTTTTCAAATCTATTTTATTAGTGTGTTTTTCTATGTATCCATTAGCCCTTTTATACAACTCTATTTGTGTCTTTATGTAGTCACTTGTTTTTCTTGAAGTCTTCAAAATTTAATTCCTGAGAGTATCCCCATTCCTCTTCATCTAACTTCCCATGTAGAATTTTAATCCTATTTGTGCTTTCTTTGATTTATAAAAACCTAGGGCAAATATTAGATTATTTTAAGATTTTTATTCTATCACAAACTTCAGTACTTTCTCCATGATTCCTTTCATTTCCATCCTAGCAACCAGTTCCTCACTGCTGGTGAAAATATGATCCACAATAGAATTGTCCCTATTTCTTTCTTTTTTCCCTTTCCCCACCCCTTTTTAAAAGAGAATAACAGTGTGTTATTAGGTTAGAAGGACATGAATTAGATGATTCCAGTTTTGTTGGGAACATTTGAAATCAATTAGTCAATCAATAATCTTTTAAGTGCTTACTATTGCTTGTTTCTGTGCTAAGGGCTATGGACACAAAGAAAGACAAAACCAGTCCCTGCCTCCCCAACCCCAAAAGTTCACAATCTAATGACAGCTACATCTAATGATGTAAATAGCATACATAAATGTAGATACATATAAAACATATATGAAGTAGGTGAAAGATAATTTGATAAGGGAAAACACTGGTGTCTGGTGGGACTGGGAAAGGCCTCATTCAGAGGGTAGGATTTTAGCTGAATCTTGAAGGAAGTCAGGGAAAATAAAAAGCATTTTAGTCTGGGAGAAGTCAGATATACCACTTCTTCTGATAATCGGGCTTAATCAGTGTGTTTGCCTTAGCAATCCTTGAGCTAATGTTTGTTGGCCTATATATCCATGATATGAGGGTATTGTTCACTTTTCTTCATGACAATTTCAGGGGTCATGGAAAGTTAATGATGGCATAGAGATCAAGCTTATTCCTTCCTAGGTAGACTTTTCAAAGGTACTTAAGCTACCTGAAAAAATCAAAGTATCTTGGGTCATAGGTAGAATGCTGGGGACATTTGGATTTTCTTCTTTTTGTAGCTATGGATATCCTTTAGCACTGCCTTTTTGATATTTTTACTTGACTTCTGTGTTTTTTTTAAAGGAGGATTTCCTTTTTTATCCTTGCCATAATTTTGAAGGAAAGGATTGTTCTGCCACCTTTGGAAAGGTGAAATTAAGCTAAAACAAGCAATGGTAGTATTACTTTTTTTTTTCTTTCTGCCTCTTTTGTTATTCACCCAGTGGTTGCCATCTTGTTTCTCACTTATGATTCCTATGTTTCCTTACATGGATATATCCCCTTAATATAGTATCCTACCCTGAAATACCCTCTCATTTCACCTGTTCTATTTTTTACCAATATGTTATATGCCATCCAGACATCAAATGAGAAAATATTTTTAAAGTGCTCCACTTTAAAAATAGGCACTATGTAAAGTGTCTTTTACATAGTTGGCATTCAATAAATGCTTATCCTCTTTCTTTTCCCTACAGCCATACTCCAGCCATTGGGTCTCATCTTTCTAAGTGTCAGTGATATCTGTGAGGTCAGATGTACTTCCTTGCATTAAGATTTTTAGTCTATACTGCTTATTTACCATCCTTTGTGCATTTCTGTATAGACCTCTGAAGCCACAGATATGTGAAGCCATGTCTCTTTTCTTGAATTTTGTTCCTGTGAACTTCTGGATATGTGTATGTGTGTATAATATGAATATAGGAAGAATATAATTTAACATATATGTATACTTATGTAAACACATATATATGTAAATAATATATACATACATAAACATAAATACATTCCATATAATTTATATTCTTTGTATAAAAATCTTTTTGATTAGATTTTTTAAATTCTAGGTAAATACATTTTTACTAACCCTTGCTAGGTATACTCCATCCCTGGCCAGGGGCTTGTCATATCTATATTTTAAGCCATGGTCCAAAAATGCTAATCTTATTCTTATCTGTAATCTTATTAGCCAGCTATTAACTTCCATAATATGCTTTTTTACCTTTATCTATTGTTTTAAAAGGAAAATAATGAAGAAAACACAACTTTTACCTTTAAGGTCTTCAATTTCTTGTGCAAGACTTCACAATCTTAACAATGCCTTTTCTATTTCTCCTAGAAATATTATTTCTGTTCCCTTTGGATAACAATAAATGGCAAGAAGTCATCCATTTTTGTAGTATTTCTTAAATATCAGTAGGGTATTTAAAATTCGTGTTTTAGGTATCTCTGGCCTAAATTTAAGTATTTCAAGTCTTTTTGTACAGATGATATTTTTCATCTCAGGCTGCACTTTCTTTTTTCATTCTTGTCCATAGAAATTGTATAGAGAGATCTTGTTGCTAATGTGAGAAGTATTCATTGCTTCTAGAATGCTTTGGGGAATATGGTGAAATCTGCATTTTTGATCAACTATTTGTTCCTTTTTCATTTCTTAGGTTTGTCATGAAACAGATTCTAATAATAATAGCAATAATAATACATTGTATTTGTCTTGTGCTGCATAAGCTCAACACATAGGGAAGTTTTTTAGAGAGGTCTACTTTAATTCCTCAAGAAATAATGGTCTTATGAGTAGGGTTCCATTCTGCTGGTGTGGTTTTAGGGAAGTTCTTATTTTTCTCAATATATTCTGCCCTCTAATCTAATTCCTAAAAACTCATGTTCCCTATAAAATAGATATACCACTGGAAGTAGGAAGTACTAATATATCTTATCAACATTTATACTGAAGCATGAAGGAGTTTATCATACATTTTGTGGAGAGATGATTCCCATAGGAATGAAAGGACAGGAAGTCATGGGACTTTGGAGTGGTGGCAGAAACCAGTTAGGGAACTGTGGAAAAAAGGTTATAGGAGAGGCCATGACAATACAAGCTCTCTACTTCACAATTTTTCTTAGGTTAATCTTGTCCTAAAGTATGTCTCTAAACCCTTGATGAAACCCTCCCCAAAAATCCTTTAGACTTTCTCTTCTGCAAGGCAAAACACTCCTTTTCTGTAATTATAGATATATTGTTCATATATGTATACAGAATTATGTATCTAGTCAGGGACATAATTAAAATTGTTTTGGCTATTTATTCAATTTTCTTTTTACTGAACCTCTAAAGAGTTATGTGTTATAATGGCTTAAATGTTAACCTTCCTGCAAAAGGCAATGGGGTACAGTGGAAAGCACAATAGATTTGGTTTCCAAGGATCTAGATTCAGATCCTGACTAATATTTAACATCTGTATGACAATAGGCAAGTCACTTAACCCTTTGGTCTCAGTTTTCTGATTTTGAACGTGAGGGGTTTGCACCAGATGATTGCTGTGGACTCTTCTAGTTCTAAATATATGATTCTGTGACTTCTTGGGGTTGGTGGAGCAGGAAGAGGAGGTAGATATTTAATTTGTACTAACTTGGTCATCATTTGGAACAATTAGAGGATTATTTTGGACAATTTTACAGAAAAAAATTTTGGAGGATCCCTGGAAATGAATCTTATTATATTACTCAGATTTTTACATATAAATCTCTGCTCAATAAGTCCTGATTGTAAAGTGATACTCTTTACTGCTACATTTTTTAAAAAGTAAAATTCAAAGTATATTGTGTTCTTAAATCTCAAAATTATGGTTCTGAAAATTAAATTCCTATGTTTTTATGTGCCTTTCCTATTATTTCTGTAACCCTTATATAAATATAGATTTAGAATTTCATGATTGGAATTCCTAGAGGGGATTTTTGTGAAACTCTACAACAAAATGTGGTTGACACTTGCTCTGTGTTACCCTTGGGCTACAGTTTTGATCACAGTCTGAGTGGATTTATTCCTGTCAGCACAATGAATTTTATACTCATGTCATAGGTAAATTTTACAACCGTTTGCCTCTTTCATGTACAAATGAAGGGAGAATGAATTCACTTATGTTATAATATTTCAGGCAGGAACTAAAAAAGAAAGAAAGAAATGAGCAGATATAAAATACAGACATGGGATCAACGTCCCTTTTGGTTCTGGTTAGTTGAGTAAATTTATTACAAGCCAAAGGAGAACCTACTTTAAAGAAAATAAAGTAGTTGCAAAAACACAGTCATAATGACTAGAAACCAGGTGGGAAAAAAATGATAGCCCTTTATGTGTTAAGAGCTTAGGACTGAGATAGAAATAATCATTTGCTTGCCTCGTTTATTAGCACTTATAAGCACTGCAGAATATTATAGATCATCTTTCAATTTAAAAATAATTTTAAAGCACCTAAGCCCCTTTGCCCTGATATTGGACACCAGTGACAGTTGCTTTGAATTTTTTTTTAAAAAAGTGTATTCCCGATCATAGATTCCCAAGAAGGTTAAACATAAATTAGTCATAAAGCCAATGAAACAGAGAGGAAACGATTAGGCTGTATGATTATCTCTCATTTTAGAGTGTTTTAATCTGACTAGTGTTTAATTAAGAAGAAAAAAGAAGCTAATTTTATTTTATTATTTTTAAAAGCAATTTAAAACCTTCAACATTAATGTGCAACTTGCTATGTAATGTGGTAGATCTAAGCCATGTTTAAGACAACAAAGTGCTATTTGATAACCTAGCCTTTCACTGAACAGCTCTTCTTCCTGCCTTTGATGTGGCGCTGGTTTATTTAATCAATTATTAATCAAAGTTATGGCATTCTCCTTATATATTTAGGTAAAACTAAAAGATGCCTTTTTTTTTTAAAGCCTTATTGCTTAAATAAAAGTTTAAACAGATTGTGGAAATACTTGACTTGACTCTGGGACTAGTAGAAGGATTGAAGTTCAAGAGAACCCATTAACACAACTGAGTGCTTAAATGCAAAGGCAGTTACAAAAATTAAAAAAATAAAATAAAAATAAAAGGCAATTTCCTAGTGCCAGATGATGAGCACAGGCCCAAGTATCCAGAACACTTTTGATAACCTTCCCTCTGATAACAAAAGGCAGTACAGATAATTTGATTAGTGTTTTCTTTGCACAGGTGTTAAAGTTGACAGGAAACAGCTGAAAGACACAACGTTCTGATGCAGGCAGGGCAGCTGGACACTTTGTGCATGGAGGAGCTTGAGCAGTTGGTAACATTTGGCAGCCTAACACAGAAAAAAATGACTGCTAGGAAAATCTCAACTGCTGCTAATTAGCAGCAATGAACTGTGGGTAGGACAGTGCGTTTTAATGTGAGAAGATTTTTACAGTAACCACCACACTAAGGGGGGAAAAAAATAGAAAGAAATGCTCCCTAGCTGACCCTCCATGGCAGCCTAAGCTGCGTATTGCAATAATCCTGTAAATTACTATGCTTTCTTATACAGTAACTTGGAGTTAATTAGTAATTTAACATTCCTCTACACTATTAAATGTCTTTCTTGCATTATATTATGTTGTTTCATGGGCTTACCTTAACACTAATGGGGTTTTGTTATATTTTCTCAAAACAGTAACAGTAAAATAAAACTCAGCTGGAAAATTAATTAGTTATCTTTTACCTTTGATTTACCTGTTATTAACAATTAAGTAGTAGTACACAATTTCAAAGTGGTTTCGGAGGTTATGTGGAGATGAATAGACTTCCAGAATGTATTGCTGGGGGAAAGTGAATAAAAATGAGTAGTGTGTCACTTCTGGAAACCCTGCCATGGGTTCAGAATGCAATGCAAATATATTTTGAAGTAATACTCCAGTGGGGTGGGATGGGCGACAGGGGAGAGAAAGAGAGAGAGATAGAGAGAGTGAGAGAGAAAGAGAGACAGACAGAGA
The DNA here is from genome assembly GCF_900497805.2 of Vombatus ursinus. Taxonomy (NCBI): domain Eukaryota; kingdom Metazoa; phylum Chordata; class Mammalia; order Diprotodontia; family Vombatidae; genus Vombatus; species Vombatus ursinus. Next base: position 63,538,531 of record NW_020954557.1, read on the forward strand.
GAGAGTGAGAGAGAGACAGAGACAGAGACAGACAGACAGAGACAGAGAGAGAGAGACAGAGACAGAGACAGAGATGCAGAAACACACACAAAGACAGAAGAGATAGAGACACAGAGTGACAGAGAGACAGAAATACAGAAAGACAGAAAGACAGAAAGACAGGCAGAGATGGAGAGTGACAGAGACACAGAAGGAGTGGCACACAGAGACAGACACGCATAGAGAGAAGAAACCATTTGGTTGTGCCAGCACTATAGGCCTTAAAAAATGTCTATGCAATGAAGGGGAAACATTCAATAATCTACTATTATTGATCATGGATTTTTTTTTTCACATCAAATGTGAAGATGCAGGAACAAGGGAATGGATCACTCCATAAGGAACAAATATGAACTTCGCGGTTGTTGGTCATGAATGCTAGGAGTGATGCTAACTAATTGGAATAAGTGAGGACATCACAAACACTGATAACTTCCAAATAGGGAGCTGTAATATGTGGACATCTTTTGAGCATTGCATTTGAATGGATTAATCAAACAGAAAGAAAAACTGATTTTTAAGTGAAAAAAATATTTAAAACAGATGGCTTACTTTCTTCCTAGAATTTTTATTTTCATTTTGAGTGAGACATGCCTGAAGTAGGATTTTAACTGGGTGCTTTCAACACTCTTCTTTAATACACAGTAAATAAACTACTGCATTCTGTATATTAAAAATAAAAGCAATGTTTTCATGCAGCCTCTCAAAGATCAATGAGAACCCTTCAGTGGAACAATTTGGTAAAAGCAGGGCTTCAGAGGAAGAAAAGCTAAGGATGTGGACATGGAAAGGGCTGAATTCAACACAAAACATTTCCAAAAGATTTCGTCTCTTGGGGCTCCCTCTAAAAGAAGTGTCTGCTACCATTTAAAACCCCATCCTTTGCAGCTGGATTTGAACATTCCATAAAAAATTCATCCACGCTTTAAGAGATTTCTGCTTTTCTGTCCTCTCTATTGTTAGACAAATTGAAGTGTGCACTCTGAAGGAGTGTGGCAGTGAACTGAGAATTTATTTACTCATTCGATTCTAATATTGAGAGAATCTACTCGCTCCGTTCAAAGGGTAGAGCAACAATGCAAGTGACATCAGGTCACCCGGCACTTCATAGCTACCTGTGAGATAGAATTGTTCTCCTTGCAGATAGGAAGTGACTGAAACCTCTTTTTCTCATCAATGTCTATTATGATTGATGGCTCTATGGTCACATTGAATATGCCCTTTTTAAATAATTCACAATGTCATCACCATAGTACTAGTTTATAACTAGCCTGTTATTTTTACCTTTGTTCATTCACTATCAGAAGGTTAGATAAATTAAGTACTGTGGATTTAGGTAGAATTATAACCAACCAAAGTGTACTGTTTGTAATCCAAGGACAACAAAGCAGTTGTTAGAAAAAAGTCCCTGAATGTTTCCTTTACAGTAATTCCTGAAAGAAAATTCCAACAAAGCAGGAGCACTTGTAGCATTGTCTATACTGAAATCTGGATTTGGTGCTAAGTAAGTCATCAATAGGCACCCTAATGTAAAAGTCAGACACATTGAGCTTCAGCAGGTGGATTTTCACTTGGAATCTATTCCTATTTCAATATGAAGTGCTATAAAGCATTTATTTAAAGCCTGATATTAAAATTTTCAATTTACTTTCAAATGGAGAATGCATTAGTAGTTAAAAGCAGCATCTTTTCGTCTCACAAGTGCAATGAAAACTGGTAAATGGGGGGGAGTAAGGGGAGAGGAAAACTGATTAATTAATCCTGGCAGCATGTTATATAATAACTAACATAATTTTCCAGACTATCTCTTAGATTGATTCATATGTACTTATTTAAGTTTGGAATTTTAAAATCAGAGTTTGTTATTTGTTTAAAGTTTTATGCTAAACCTTGCAAAAAAATTTAATTTTAATTGAACTGATTTAGAATGACCATTTGTCATTTTTCAATGAATGGGCTCTCATTAATTATTCACTAAAATGAATAATTGTTCCTTTTCCCTTTGTGATCATTGCAAATTGCACTATATGACAATTGAAAGCTGCTAAACTATTAATTTAAATATTAATTTAAAGGTACATGTACCACTTTGAAAAATCAAGATGCCTTAGAATTCAATTTTTCTTGCATCCATTTAATTAGTAACTTGAAAAGGATTTTTTGCATATTTTATCAGTCAAGAATATGCATTTAAATTTTGTTTATTTTTTTTAAATATCTTGAAAGGATATAAGGCAGTCATCATAAAACACTTAAGCATAATCTGTTGAAGATGAAATTAAGGAAAAGTTAACAGAAAAGCACCAATGTAACATAAACACATATATAAATGTGTGTATATGTATATGTATATATGTGTGGGGGTGCATACACACACACACACACACACACACATACACATATAAATTTGCCTTTCTGTTACCATAGTGCTCAATTTGAATTCCCAAACATGTGTTGAACATCTTTTTACTTTTAATTGTGTGGTATTTCTCATTGTAGCCTGATGGTATTTAACGAAAGAACATTGAAAGTCTGTGGACCTAAGATGACATATGGATGATTAAGTCTGTAACTCCCCCTGACAGAGCCAAGGGGAAACCTTAATGCTAGATATGTATTGCCACATAACCCTGAATACTCAGTGAAAGGTACAGTATGGGTTACATTTGTGTTTCCTGTTCACCTTTTCCTGATTGTGAGCGGATGGGATTTAGGTGATTTTTCCTTACTTTTCTTAGCAAGAATGAACAGTATATCACACATTTCTTCCACTGTGCCATGAAGTGGTCACTCATTCTTCTTGTTTGCCTGGAAATGTTACATTTACACTGGACTATAGATGGAATGTAAAGAACTTTTCAGAGTGGTAGAGAACTGAGCATCCTTCTACCCCAAAAAAATATTTCAAAGAAACATGTGGGTATAATCCAAGCAAGAAAGAATGTGGCAGAGAGTACTGGCCTTGAAATCATAAGACATGTGATCAAAATGTTCCTTTAGAAACATACTAATTGCATAACTACACTTGGGAAATGAGTGGTGCAATGGATAGAACACAGGGCCTAGATGAATTCAGGAAGACCTAAATTCAAATCTGGCCTCTGACACTTACTAGCTGGGCAAGTAAGTGCAAGTCACTTAACTCTGTTTGCCTCAGTTTCCTCATCTGTACAATGCACTGGAGAAGGAAATGGAAAACCATTCCAGTATCTTTGCTTAGATAATCTCCAGTGGGGTCACGAAAAGTTGAACGTGATTGAAAGGACTGAACAATTGTGTAATGGTGGGCATGCCTTTGAAACTTTCAGTGCCCATAGGCAACTCTTTAAAACTATATGGTTCAGATTAGTAACTAGGCATTTGGTAGAGAGAATTTCCCAATCATATAAAATCACAGGTCAAGACCAATCAAAAAACAATTGAATAATACAGTCAAAGCTAAGGAATTATTTTTGTCTTAGTTATCTAGGTAATTGCTTCAATTTTCCATTTCCTCATAAGTGTGTAGGACTTGTCTTTAAGGGGCTGTTTCCATTCATTTAACAAATATGTTGTCCTTAATATACATTGATGCGTTGCTGCCAATATGAGGGTAATCGTTGTTGCTGTTGTTGTTGTTGTGTGTATGTGTGTGTGTGTGTGTGTGTGTTTTCCATATTAAAGTATTTTATATGGTCTCACTTGTGAGACAAGAGGAAGGATGTTTTGTTTTTTTTTCCTCTGTCAGGGCTTAACTGGCATTTTGAGGAATTAAGGCCAGAATTTGGAGTTCTGCAACTAAGTTAAATGGCTCTGACTCTTTTAAGACTAGATTAAGTAAGACTTGCAGGATTGAAGGAATTAGAGGGCAGAAAAACATACTCAGCCCATTTCTGACTCAGTTCCATCTTAAAAATAGAAGTACTTTTGTTTTGTTTTTGTAATGGTTCATTTTTGAAGTGCTTTAAAAACAGTACGAAGGTTTGTTCCCTATCATAGTGGTACTTCCTCCCAGCCATAGTGTATAAATAAAACACAAAGGAGCACGTGGAAAATATGCAGATAAATGTAAAATCTACTTAAAACTTTGTTTCTTGTTGGCAAAATCTATGCACCAAAATAGAGATGCTATTTTTAGACATAATATGAATTCAATTTTGAATTAATAAAAGGGAAATACAACAACAAAGCAGTTTTATAAACACTTCAGAATAAAAGTTGTATTCTGACTCATAGTTTTGGGCTCTAGAGACACAAATTGCAAAGAGATCCGAAGTTTTCAAAATTAATGTTCATCTTTTGTGTATTTGTTGATGTGTCTTGAGAAAAATTGGTTACTCAGGATGAAAAGGTCATTTCTGAGGTGAGCAAAGATACATGGGGAAAACAAATGTAAAAGAAGAGTATCAAGGCAGCAGAAGGTGGATGAAGAGTCGTAGTAGGGCAAAGAAAGTAGAGCAAAAAAAAAAAAAAGAAAGACTTAGAATTAGTTGTGCTTTTAGCTTCAGATAAAAGAAATAGAGGTAGTGGAAATATTTAAGGAATTAGGAAGATATGTTTATGCTCTAATCCACAGATTATTTTTCTGAATGCACCTCTTTAAATTTGACTCATTATCTCTTTCCTGTTCTTTTTAAGTTCTAGGCAGTCTTACAGGAGATATATTTGATATATTCTTTTGAATATATCTCTTTTGATATATTATTTTTTGGATATTATCTGAAAGTGTGATTGAGGTCCATAATCCTTAGTCTCCTCTCTTGACAGAATGATTTATTTATTCATGTACTCTCAGATCTTTAACAAGTAGGTTTAACAATCAATAAATTAGTCAATAAGAATTTAAGTGCCCAATATATATGTGCTAGGCACTGTTGGGACACTGAGCATAAACAGATAAAAAAGGAACAGTTCTTGCCTTGAAGGAGCTGACATTCTAATGAGGGGGACATGTACCTATAAAGATACACCTCAAACACATTCAATTATAAACTAAGGTTCATGAGTTTCTTAAAATGTATGACTGGCAAGGTTCAGAAATGATCTAGGAAGAGTTTTATTTCAGTCTGGAAGATACTTTCTAACTAAAACCAATTTTTAAAAATGTCATAAGTTTAACATTCACTGAAAAATAATAAAAAAAATCTAACCAGATAAGAAGTAAATATCTGAATGAAACCACAAAATTGGATTTATTTATACTCTGAATAAAAGGGAAAAAAGTACAATCTTGGACAGTTGTAGAAAGCTTCCATTTCTAAGATGATGTGGTTGGAAATAAAGCATTAGTAAACTCTTCCAGACACTCTCTGTCTTCAGTTTCTCCATTTCTAAATGAGAGGGTAGATTTAGATGATTTCTAAGGTCCACACCCTCCGCAAAGTTCAATTTTGTGAATGATTCTGCCTTAGAAGAATTGTTGATAAGAAGTCAGCAAGAGGACAACCTGCTTCCTATTAGGAAAGGCATACTAATAGATATTAGTGGCAGATCACGTCCTTGGAAACAAAGTTAAAATGTCTTGTGCAGTATCAGCTTCACTCTTTAGTTATCATAGAGGAATGTTCAATTCAATGTTCTGTCTATGACTAACATGATTTCCAGGAACACAAAAGTGATAGATAACTTCAAGGAGTAAGAACAGATGAACTATCCAAAAGAGAAAGTCTAGAGATGAGAGAGCCAGGACCAAGTACTGAGGCTGAATATTATAGAAGGTAAAGGTAAGAAGTTCTTTGAAGGAGAGGGTGTGGAACAACATCAAATACATCAGAAAAGTCAAAGAACATTTGCACCAGGCGACATGGATATTGGTGATCCCTGAGAGAAGTTTCAGTAGAGCGAAGGAGACAGAAGGCAGATTATACTTGGCTAAGGGGCAAATCAATGTGTAGACAAATGTGGATAACTTGCTGAAGAACTTTGGCAGAGATGGCTATAAATGCAAGAGGAGCACAACTTTCAGAGAAATCAAGTCAACAAGCCATTTATTAAGCACTTACTATCTACCAGACACAGTACTGATCTCTGAAAATGACTAGTATTTATATAGTGCTTTAAGGGTTGCAAAATGCTGTATAAATATTATCTCATTTTATCCTCACAAAAATCCAAATTAGGTAGGTACTAATATTATCCCCTTGTTATAGATGAGGAAACTGAGGCAGACAGATTTTAAGTTACTTGCCCAAAGCCACACAGCTATTAAGTGTCTAAGGCTAGATTTGAACTAAGGCCTTCCTCACTCCAAATCAAGCACTCTACCCACTGTTCCACTTAGCTTCTCATAATCAATGTAAAAAGAATGGATGTAAAGTGCTTGCAAACTTTAAAGTGCCATGAGTTTGTCAACTAATATTAAATAATTTATTAGTAATACAATATGACACAAACTGAGGAAAGTTAAGTGACTTATGGTCATGCAGCTAATAAGTGCCTGAGGTTGGATTTGAACTCAGGTCTTAAGTGGAATAGATGCCATCATGAGCTGATAATTCACTTTCTATAAATCTTACAGCAGATCTAATCATTGGGGAATCTAGACTTATTTTTTTTTCTTCTAGGAAAAAATATCAATTCACATGGCATAAATGATTCTTGAGAGGTTAGTTATCCCAACCATTTAAAGTCCCCCCCCCGCCGTTAATAGTGCCTGATAGTCAAAATGCTGTTTGCTATTCAAATTAAGAACTATTCATTGAGTCCATGTTTCATTCAAGGCACCATTTTGGAGGATAAAAAAAGCATATATCATGGTTCTTGACCTGAAATAGTTTCCAATCTATTTGGCGAAATAAGATACAAACATTTCAAAAAATAAACAATAAGGATAGGAACTGGATCTATGATTTCACTAATATAGGGAATTCCCTAGTAAGGAATTTCCTTCTATTGATCCAAATTAGCACCTTCTTTGCAACTTAAAGTCTTTAGTCATTGCCTATAACACTTAGAGGATAAGTGAGATGCCTAGCCAGTGTGTTTCAAAGGTGGAACCAAACCTAGCTCTTTTTGTTTCTGAAGCTGGCTCCCTACCCATGATGTTGCTTCTCTAAACAATACACAATTTAAATAACATTTCCAAGCAACAATAGTGCTCATGATAGTATTGATTAATGATCAAATGAAATATATAGAAAGCATCAGAGGATTCAATGGAAGGAATGAATTACTTCGGGCTGAGATCATTAGGAAAGCTTCATAAAAGAAGAGTGATGTGAGTTTGACCTTCGAGAATGGGAAGTTCTTGTCCCATAGATTACTGTCTCTGGTCAATAAAAATGCATGACATCTCCTACGGGATAAAAATTCTATAGCAGGGGATGCTGAAAAGTCATCCAGATTCAGGATAGTAAACCTATGCTAAAGGATTCTGGTTGTTTTCAGATAATACCCCCTTCTCTCCTCCCAATTCATTTATTCATTCATCCACCAACTAATTATTAAGTATTTACTATTTGAAGACGACCTTGCTAGGTGATAGAGAGATGTTTAAAGATGAAATGGTTCACCTTGCATTCACAGAGGTTACAGTCTTGTATGGGGGTAAAAACACATACGTAGGTATCTATAATATGTATCATTAAACATTAAATCATATTATGCAAAACTTTTTTCCTATTCAGAAGAATATGAAGATGGATTAGGAAGTATTTTGAAGGGAGGAAAAGATTAATATATTAGTAGAGCAAACAGGTTAATCATGCACACAACACATATAATATATGTACAAAGCATATGTATGCACATGAACATGGATATGTATGTATATCTGTATATGCACTGTGCATATATGCTATAATTCAATAAACATTCATCAAGAATCTATAATCATATGTTAGGCACCATGCTAAACCCTGGAAATACAAATAACAAAAAGAGTACTTGCCCTCAAGGAGCTTATCATCTAATGATAAAAGAAGACAATTCACAAAAGGAAGCTGCAAAGTAGGGTAGAGAAGATGGTACCCCAGGGGATATCTGGGGTAGCAGTGGCATCTTGTTCTGTAGAGTTGAAACAAAGCACAACTGCAGATCAGAAGGCGGTGTGAGCTGTAAAGTCAAGGTTCTCCTCTCTATAAAGGAAAGCTTTGGGTGGAATTTAGTATTGTACCCTCTAGCCCTCCAATTAGAAGGGAGAGGAGACTGATGGAGATTGGCTATCCAAGCAAGCAGCTTGTTGATGAGATCTGAAATGATAAGCTCATCCTGGGTGGGCATCTTCTTCCTTGAGTGAAATGTACACATAAATATGCATATAACTATACACATATGTATGAGTATGTGTAGCTTATTAGCTCCAGAGCCTTAAGGCCAGGAAGATGTGGGTTCTAGTCCTATATCTGTCACATTCTGCCTGTGTGACCCTGCTCAAACCATTTAAATGCTTTGTCCTATGGGCAACTCTCTGAAACTATAAGTTGCAGAGAAGGTTCTAACCTGCATTGGGAGCAGGGGCCTCTTCACCTGGGAGTTCTTTATGACAATGAAACCATAGGTCCAGTCCTTATTCCTATTGAGATATATATATATATACACACACACACATATATATGTATGTGTGTATCTATGTGTATATGTGTGTGTGTGTATGTATGTATCTATGTGTATATATGTATATACACACACACATATAGATAGATATATAGATATATAGTTTTAGTTTGAAGCCTATGATTTAGCCAACATGTTGGTAAATATTTAATAACCAGATCTCTGGAAAAATATACATATAATACACTTCTAAGTTTCATTTGTGTTATTAACATTGTCTGCATTACTTTATCAACAAAACAGTAAATCAATCCCTGATGTGTAATATTTTGCCAATTTCCAAGGTGCAGATGTTTACACTGAAAATTGAACAATAAACTCCTATAAGCGAGGTAGAGGTAGCCCAGGATTTCCCTGGATAGAGCTCACCTTCTACACCAAGCTGAATGAAATTCAGATCATTCCAGAGATTTTCTATATTGAAATATTTATAGTAGGGCCTACTACTCTTTGTGTATGGGTGTGTTTGTGTGTGCGTGTCTGTGTGTCTGTGTGTGGGTGTAACCCAGGGAAAAGGATGATAGGATTTGGGGAATTGTTATGACTATGGGAGGTTATAGTATGCCAGGGACAAGTCTCTGATTTAAGGCTGTGGACTTTAAGACAAGTGTAACCTAAGTCCCCAAAAGCTCGTTGGTATGGGATTTTCTCTTCATTGGTGAAGATCAGTGCCCTGTGCCTGCATAGGCCTCAGAGTGGGGGGCAGAGCTGGCAACAACTGGGGAGGGGTGAGCTCTTCAGTTCTCTTTGAGCCCAGGAGTTGCTTTAGTCTTTTTGGGCTTGTGGCACTTCTGGCTTTCAGCATCAAGAGAGAAGAAGGAAGATGCCAACTCTACTTCAAGTTGCTGAAAAAAAACTCTGGGAAGAAGCTGACGTGAGAGTTAGTAGTCTCTATCATGTCTATATCCCCAACTTGCTACATTAGAGACCTTGAATAACTTCCCATTGGGTAAAATCTAGGTCTCTCTCTCTCAGTTGAGCTGAGTTACTTCACTCTTAATAGGAGAGTTTCTTCACTCTATTTTTTGGTATGTGTTCACCTATGCATGCTTTCTCTGACTTCTATTTTGCTATTGAATTGGATAAATGGGTTTCTTTGATAATTGATATATTTGTTCCTTGTGGATTTATTTTTATAGGAAAGGGGTCAAGGCTTTGATATAAAATTTAGGGCCCTGATCTCCCCTATTAATAAAATAGCAGTGAAAAGTTAGCTTGAACCTGAAAACCATATCTATAGACTAATAATATTGAAAGCAACAAATAGATGTAACTATAGCCTAATACCCCCTCCCTCTGAGGAGAGCAGAGTGACCAAGCTTCTGGCCTCCAATCTCCTGTTTTCCCTCCCAGCAGTAATTGAAATCTCCGTTGGAGAAGAGTTGAGGAGAAGAGGCTAGGGATGCTTATTCTGCCTACCTTTGAGCTATATAACAACACCCCTATGCTACCTGTGGGGAACAGCCCTTGTAACATCCTATTTGCTGGGTTTCAAGAGACAATATGATAGCAGTACTTGCAAATTAGAGGAATTTTTTCCCCTGAGACTATAGTCTCATCACTAAAAAATAAAGGTGCCAGGGACAAGTCTTTGATTTAAGGCTGTGGACCTTAACACAAGTGAAGAGAGAACTGTGATTATGATACACATTGTTCCAGGATCTGTTATTTTGCTGTTTTAATTTCCTATGGCCTGTTTCATGTTGGCCTCAGGGCTCACTTTATTTCTGCTGTAAGTGTTAAGGTGGATTTAATTATGTTTTATTTCCATACTCTCATGTCTATCAAAATGTTCAGGCAAGAGTCTGGACTAGGTTAAGAAGCTATGAGAAGGAATTTGGGAATGAATAGATAAACCAAATTTACCTGGCAAGCAAAATAATAACTGATTCAGCACTTTAGTGTCCTTGCTACCTTGCCTCATGTAATGTTTTTACTTAATGTAGAGTTTCTATTTCTGAAGTAGGTTCTTATTTTTCAGTTCATCCTATTGTTCTTTCTCTATACAATGAAACCCTTTTTTCGTTAATAAAAAGATTTTCATTTACAAATTTGACAAGCTCCAACCAACATAAACTTTCACATATACAAGCAAAAACAACAAAAAAATGTAGTTGGCATCATAGATATATCATTTACAATTTGTTTGAGAGAAGTATATAAGTTGACTACAGCAAATTAATATCTGAAATCTTTTAGTTTATATGTCCACTTTCCACATCAATTTTTGCATATTTTGAGATTTTGTTTTTATATAGTTATAATCCTTATATGTGATGTTCTCTTAATTCTACTTTCTTAATTCTTTATTTCCTAAATATCTTTTCATATTTAGGATGATTTACATACTTTATATTTTACCTTGCATGACTCTTACTACCTTTACAACAGGTCTACAAGAAATATAATTTACCAAAGTGAGAAGTACTTTCCCTCCAGGAAAATTTTATATGCTTATTTATTTATAATACAGCTCAGCAGATTGACTTCCAGACTGGAATGTTCAAGTTCACTCTATCTTAGCTCCAGAAATTACAGGATAGCTTTGGATCATCTCCAGTCGGAGCAACTGGCAAAAAGATGTTACCAGCCAACATGGCATGGTAGAAAGAACAAATGATACTAGGTTCAAGTCACTTCAGCTTTCTTTTCATCCACAAAATGGGGATAATAACTCCCCACCTCACCCCACACACAAACACAGACTAATTATCTCCAAGAATTGATATGAGAAATATACTTTGTCAGCTTGAGGACCTGTTGTCCATTGAGAAATGGTTCTAAGAGTTTTTGAGGGACTTTAAAAGGGTTCGTCATCACAATTTTAGAAAATCAAACTTTGAGATTCATTCCAGGAGTTCTATTATCAGTGTCCTGGATCAAGCAGGGATCCAGGAAATGACCTGTCTCCAAGGGTATCAGGTTTTGGAATAAATGACTGCTGGCTTTAGTACAGTTGATTGTGTTCCCACCAGAGCCAAATCTGCTTGAGATAAAAGACCCTACTTTTATGCAGCCCATTGTAACGCAAAATTACAGTTCTGGCCTAAGATAGTTCTGCCTAACTTTTTTTTTTTTAGAAGACTGGCAAGTTTTCTGATTTGCATTCTGGGAATATCCTACAAATTGGGAAGAGATGGACCATTGGCTGTTAGATGTATAAGCTATGTCAAGGCATAGTGGAATCTTGTAGACCAATTAACAGAAACAAGTAAAACAAAAAATCAGTTGTATCAGATCCATCCATTCACATGATTAGTAAAGTACTGATCACATAAAAGTCAATACTTGGCATGAAGGAAATAAAAAAATGCATATATAGGGCAAATTAATTAATTTCAAGTATCTAGAATATGAGTGTTTCTTACAATAGATCATGAGCTTTTTTTTGTCCTGTATAGGAATATATCTCTCAGATTTCAACTGAGCCCTGAAAGCTCCGAGGTGAACAAGGCAAGAAGCATAAGCCTCTGAGGTCTCCCTGGTCTAGTGATGCCAGTGAGCACACACTGAAACAGATACATGACTCAGACATTTTTTATTACATGCAGAGTAATTGAACTTACCAGATCCTAAGGCAGCCTTTCGAATATTACTTCAGGTAAGAGTTGTTGGTCATATCACTAATATGCCATGAATAAGGTGATGTGTAAAATAGAGAAAAAAAATTAACATTCCAGAAAGATGATTTTTTTCAATGCCTAGCCAAAATAGTAAATTTAAGCCTTGCAAAGTCTACATTAATTCTATGTACTATTTTGATTAAAATAAGTTTACCAAGTTCACAAACAACTCTGATAACTGGTATTGGTTCTTTCATTATCTAACTGAAATAAGGAGAAAGTTCACAATTTTAAAATTTTGCTTTTCCTTTTAATTCCTGAAAGCTTTTGAATGGATATTTTGCAGTTCATGAAAAGAATAAAAAAAAAAAAGCCACGATGACAAACTAATCGGAAGAGTTTACGTCTGTAAACAAAAGATAGGACAATGTAGAGTAAATAGGTTTTTTCTATTATTATTGTTGTTTGAGGTCAAATCTGTGATTCATCACTGTGGGAAAGATCCATAATTGATACAATTCTGACACTTCTAATTTTAGTGGCAAGAACACAGACTTGACCATAATTGTTCTCAAGAAAATATATGTTGGAGATGAAACTTAAGCCTAGGTCTTCCTGAGAAAGAGGCTGTCCCTTTAGTCCCTATATCAAGTTGCCTTTCAGCCATGTTCATATCATTTGCAAATGGACTAAGTCAAGTTGACAGCTCTCTTTAAAAGTGAATGAAATCCAATCAGGGACACCCAGACTTAGGAGTTGAATCAAGTTATCTGAGAGGATCCTGGTTGTGGTTGGAGTGTCAGAATTCCACATGATTATACTTGGGTTCAGCTGGATTGATTCACTACTTTAAAAAAGAAAATAGAAGGGAGGGGACCAAAATGCTCTTATCCATAAGAAATACTTGTTATGGCCAAGATTGGTTTTCCCCCAAAAATCCATGTTAGATGGGATTGAAGTGTCTGAATGGAAGTCTTTAGTTTACGAAAATTATAATTATTTTGATTTTTGTCCACAGTCAGCTTGAAATGTTTCAAAACTCTGCAGGTGCTCACTGTTATAACAAAACCATAGAACAGATGGTGCAAGGTACCAGGCCAGCTCAAGGGATTAAATGCGAGGCTTTTGAAATTTAAAATTAAAGCTGGGTGATCTTGGGAAAACCTGCCTGCCAAACAAGCTTTCTTTAAAAAAAAAAAATTAAAATTAAAAAAAAAATAAGTTCTCCAAGTTCTCCTGATGAGCTTATTTACATTCAAATGAGGGGAAAATATTAAGCACTTACACAATGTGCTTCACAGTATAGAGCCAACTTGACCAAAATAAAATGTGAAATGCTCACTTCCATTATGGTTCTGATGTTTGTCATGCAGAGACCCCTTTGGTAGCTCCCTCTGTAATTTTCTTTGGGGGAAAGGAAATGCTTTTGTGGGTGCTAAAGCTGATTGGTCATGACCTCTGCTATTGGGAAACCATGTTTCAGTCTTTCTTGGTTCTCTAGTGAAGAGTTTAAGGGATTTTTTCCTAGCTTCTGTTTCTCAATTCCTGGCCAAAAAAAAAAAAAAATGAGAGAGAGACAGAGAAAAAATGGCACAAATGAAGGCATAAACGAAGTTAGAATAAGAGTCTAGTTCTAATCATTAGGTAAGGAGGGTCATTGGGTGGAAAGTCATCATTAATCATGGTGATAGATTTAGAGCTAGGATTGTACAGATCATCTAGGACAGGGGTGGAAAACCTGAGGCCTCGAGGCCACATGGACCCTCTAGATCCTCAGATGTTGCCCTTTGACTGAACCCAAACTTCTATCCACCCCTTATCTAGGAATTCTCTTTTCACTTGAAATCATTGGCAGATTTCTGAGAATGATAGAAAAGGGATCAATATGAATAGTGTAGGGTGAACTCTAGAATGTGCTGAATAATGTCCAACAAAGAAGCTGTTGCAGTCTAAGAGGTGGCAAGATTTGTTTGAGGATAATGTACTCCTATTGCTATGAATCTCCTTTGAATTTTCTATGTGTTTGTTCTGAAGCTGTTGTAAACTACCATGATAAAGACATTTATAGTCAGGGGAAAGGTATGCTCTTGCAAAAAGTGTTGGATTTGGCATCAGAGAAGCTGGGATTGAATCCTGGCTTTGCCAAGAAGTCAGACAGACAAGAAGCATTTATTAAATTCTTGCTATGTGTTAGGCACTGTGCCAAGAGCTGTGGATACAAATACAAGAAAAAAAAAGACAGCTCCTTTCCACAAGGAGCTTACATTCTAATGGGAAAAAAAAAACAAAAAACAAACAAAAAAAAACAACTAAAAAGTAATTAAAAAGGATAGAGATAGGTAGGAGAAAGTATCTATAGGGAGACATGGTAAAGAAGCCCAGAGAAGCAGAAGCAGAGCAGGGAGGTGAATAAAGCATAGCTGGCCTCTGCTGGTTCCCAAAATGGGGGCCTGGAAGAAACTCAACAAGGAGAGAAAAGGGCTGGCATGGTGGAGAGATGGTGCAGGGTGAGAAAGCAGTGGACACTTAGTGACAAAAATCTAAACAGCTGTAAGTATAACTGGCACTGAACTAGCAATTGATTGTCTTGGGCCTTAGTTTCTTTATATGTAAAGTATTAGTTAGCCTTGAAACATCACTTTAAAATTTAGAAAGCAATTTTTACATGTTATCTCATTTAATCCTCATAACGACATTGGAAGGTTATTATATCAGCCCCACCTTACAGAAAAGGAAATGGAAGCTGAAATGGATTAAGTGACTTGCCCAGGGTCACAGACCTTGTAAGTACAGGGAGGATTTGAATTTAGGGCTTCCTCTCTCTGTGCACCACACCACCTCTCTGCCTGATTGGGTTGGACCAGATAACTTCTAGGATCCCTTCCAACTCTAAATCTGTGACCTTTGATCCTCCCTGTCAGTTTACTGAGTGGTTCTGCTTACAACTGTGCTAATCCCTCAAGTTCTTTCCTTTTTCCTTCTCTCTAACTGAGCTTTTGAAATGGCTGCATATAAAATGTAGACCCGTGGTATCAAACTCTAATGAAATAGATCCCTGGGGGTTGCATGTTGACGTAGAAAATTTAAAAAAAAATTAACATTATCTACATTGTATTGTATTTTTATTTATCTTTTAAAAACTTTTCCCAATTACATTCTAATCTGTTTTGGGCAGCACTTGGAAATTCCATAATCTGGTATTGGGGTGGGGTGGGGGTGGCTGAGTTTGATATCTCTGGTCAATACTGTGCATATGACCTAAGCTTAGGTTGGAATGGCATGACCCATTCTGCATGTTCAAAACACATGTTCATGACACATGTTCAAAATAAGATATATCCTCCCCCCCCTCCATTTTTCCTCTCGTTCTCTATCCCTCCCTTGCACTCTCTCTTCCTATCTCTCCTTCTCCCCTTCTCCTTCTCTCCCCTATTCTCCCTTCCCTTGCCCCCCCCCCCCCCCCCCCCCCGTCCCAGAACCCCGTGAAGTTCTCAGGAGCTTCTGTCAACCACTGCTGGTACCTCCCTTCATTCATTCATTTTCAGGGTTCCAAGCCTTCGGAGCTGGAAAGGACAGCAGAGGCCATCCAGCCCATCCAGTAGCCGAATAAGCATCCTTGTATCCCCCACTGAAGGTCCTCTAGCATTAGCTTAGGGGAGCACTGGAAGCCCATTCCACAGGCTGACTCCTTTAGCAAAGATTGATTAAGCCCCTACTGCTTAAATTGTTTTGATTGGGCTGGGTATTGGGTGTGAAAGAGATCAAAGATTGAAAAACAAATGAAGAAACAACTCCTCCCCTTCTAAGGAATATAGTAGTGAGGAATGGAATCCTAATGTAAGTCATTTTTATGTGTAACATGACGTGAGCACACTTGATTCTGAACTGGTAGACAGCCCTTGCTACTATCATCGAGGGGAGCAGCCCTCATGGAGAAGAGGCCCGACACTCTCTGCCAACACTACCACCACTACCACCACCAACCACATAGGAGCTGCCACCCTTCCAGCAGTCAAAATGGAAGTAAAGGATCTGATTATAACCTGTGAAAATAAGATGCAGACAGAGCTTGACCCTACCTACCCCCAGCTGGTGAAAGGGTATAGCCTTCTATCCTCCCTGGATCTCCCAGATGAAATGCCCCTTGATCTACTCAAGGAAGAAAAGGATCAGATTTCCCCAAGGAGCTCCAGCTCGGCATTTCTCAGCTCAGAAGGATATAGATTATGCCCAGATAATACAAAGCTCTGAGAAGAAGGAATTGGACTCTCACTTACAGTTGGGAGCATCTTTCTGGAACCAGGCCCCCCAAAAGCACCTTAGGCCAGCCCAGGTTCACAGCATGCAATGTTTACAGCTCTTGGAGGCAAGGCTCAGTATAGAAACTGAAGAGAGTTCTGGCTGCTCCAGTGGTCAGCTCCTACCTAACTTGGGTCCCAGACAGATCCAGGGGCCAGGGGCCTACATCACTCCCAGTCAGATGATTGGACAGCCCTCAGAGGGAAGATCATCGACCTCTTACCCTCCTAGGCACTCAGCCAGGCCCCATCCTAAGGCCAAGAGAAGACTTAACTATAATCCTTAATTGGCTCTACCCTGACCCCTGAAAGGTCTGGTCCAATGCTGACTACCTTTGCCTTACTGACTTTATGATCCTGACTTAGTCACTTCCCTTTCCTTAGCCTCAGTTTTCTTCTCTCTAAAATGAGAGGCTTCTACTAAATGATCCTTGAGGTCTCTAATTGTTCACAATGTGCAATCCTTTGTATTCCTACCTTTTAAAATTGGAAAATAAAGGGATGTCCTCATGGAAAAAAAGAAATAAAATATATCCAGAATTCTGAATAACAATGGTATGAGCTAAGAAAAGACATATTTGGTAGATCACTAAACATTAGAAGGATTATAAATTTAGAGCCAGGAAAGATCTTAGAGGACATCTAGGCCAACCCCCTCATTTTGAAGATGAGGAACCAGGAGCCCTTAGAGAAAGCAAATTGTCCAAGGTCACACAGTAGTAGGTCAGAATCCAGGATGACTGACTCCAAATCCAGTTCTCAGTGCATTTAATCACATTTCCATTATGCCCTCAAAATAATGACACAGTGTTTCCATTCACTTACCTTCCTCAAAGTTCTTTTCTAGTGCTACGACTGTGCTCAACACAGTATTTGGAACACTCCTGATCATCTTCTATTGTCCTCCCTCCTCTGGGTGGCAGGAATGGCTGCAGTAGAATGAGGGAAATGGAGTATGAAAGACTGTCTATTAACAACTGATAGTTGTTGTTGTTGTTCAGTCATTTCAGTCATGTCCAACTCTTCATGACCCCATTTGGGGTTTTCTTGGCAAACATATTGGAGTGGTTTGCCATTTCCTTCTCCACCTCATTTACAGATGAAGAACTAAGGCAAACAGGGTTGAATGACTGGTCCAGTGTCACGCATCTAGTAAGTGTCTGTGGTTAGATTTGAACTCATGAAGATGTCTTGCTGATTCCAAGTTCAGTGCTCTATCCACTGTGCCACCTAGATGTCCAACTAATATTTATGTAGTACTTAAACTTGGTAAAGCCTTTACATACATTATCTAAGTGTTTGAGGTGGGATTCAAACTCAGCCCTTCCTGACTCCAGATTCAGTGTTCTACCCACTAGATTACACTACATCTATAGGCATCCTCACAGGTATACATCCTAATCTTTGCATGGTGCCATTTATTCTTCTGTTTATGTTCATGAGACTATCAGATTAGCACAAATGTCATGATGTATTTAATAGAAATAGCATGAATGAGCCATGACTGAGTTAGTTCAGGAAAAAAAAAATGATTATAAAGATAGCAGAACAAAACCATAATATGTTTACATTGGTTGTGGCACAATATGTTGCTTTTAAGCATTTTTACAACCAAATCTCTGGGAATTGTTCAGATCTACCATATCCCATTCCATTTATAAATATACCACTAAATGGTGCAATTATATATTTCTTTCATTATAATAATGACTAATGTTGTGAAAAGACTACTGGGTTTGGAATCTGAGGAGCTGAATTCAAATTCTAATTCTACTATTAATTAATTAATCAATCAACAAGCATTTAGTAAGTGATCAAAATATACTAGGCACTCTAATGGGCTCTGGGGATACAAAGACAAAAGGAAAAGAGTCTTTGCTCTCAGGGGGCTCCCATTCTATCTGGGGAGATATGTATATATATATAGGTATATATGTAAATAGATACAAAAATTACACAAGGTGATTGGGGAATTAGCAGCCCAGAGGATCTGGAAAAGTCTCATGTAGGAGGTGAACCTTGAATTTAATCTTGAAGGAAATTAGGTATTCTGAGAGTTAGAGATGAGGAAGTATATTGATTTGGGGAGCAGCTAGTGGAAAGACACAGACATGGAAAATGAAGTAAACTGTATTAGGAACAGTAAACAGACAAGTTGACTAGACTGTAGTGAGCATGGAGGAGAATAATATGTAATAAGGAGGGAAAGGTAGTTGGAGCCAGATTGTGAAGGATTTAAAAAGGTAAACAGAGGACTTCATATTTGATCCTAGAGGAATTAGAAAAGGATCCACTGGAGATAATATGTGTGACCTTGGGCAAGTCGCTATATCATTCAGGTCGTCAATTTCTTAGTGGATTGGATTAAAACATCTCTAAAGTCATTCAGCTCAAAATTCCATGATCCTAATTGCCAGTTATTACATAATCGTTTAGATTAGTCATAGAAAATGTGTCAGTCCTTCATATGTGTGGAGTCACTGTTTTCATCATCTTGTGTTATTCACCTAAATTTTATCATAAAATTAAAGAAGATAAAACAGTTGTCTTAGTTGATGAACACTTAGAAGAGAATCCTAGCACCAGAAAACACAAATCAAAGTCTGTGTTCTCTAAGTCCCCTTTATTTCAATAACTTTATTAAAGCTTATACTTAAAGTGACTCCATTTCCTTTTTAGGACGGGAGCATGGTTTTCTTTAGATTTGCAAAAGATCATTTTTAATCATAAGCTTAATGGGAACATTTAAGCCACAATGAGGAAAACACCTACTGAGTGAAAAGCAGCAGTTCCATGAAGTCTGATGGGTTCCTTGGCCAGAATTTGCCAGACTCCCGCACAGTCTGCAACAGCTCTATTTAAAGCCAAAGTGGCTGGCAAATATAATAATACTGGACTATGTTTTCTTGTGCCTTTTTTAATGTGCTAGATAACCTATTAATCATAACTTTATATTAAATGCAAAATGTGCCTTGAGGATAATTTAATCGTTTATTACAGGCACTTTCTGTATTTACTTTCCCTTTCCTTTCCTTTCCTAAGAGCTTGTGTTCATTAACTAAACATGTTACAGACTATGAAGACTATGATGGGCACAGCAAATTCACTGTGAGAATGAACCTCAGGACCTCACAAAGGTGATGTGTTGAGTCTCAAGTAGATCAGGGACTGAACTGGTGGTACCTGATGCCAAGGACTTGAGAGAAAGAGTGACAGTGGCAGAGACAGCAAACTGACGAGGTTTTGTGCCATCCAAGGCCAATTTGGTTATGATAATTGACTGACTTTGCCTTTTCTTTCTTCTTCATGTACCTGACCTGTCTTGTCTTAGTAAAGGTTTTAAAGACTTTAATTAGGTATTCTGGTTCTAGAGATGAAATAGAACAAAAGTCCGCCAGGATCAGACCAAACCTTTCTGCTTTGTACACCAGACATTTGATTGCAAAGGTCTATTTGGCAGGTACAGGCTGGCAAGCAGAAATGATATAAATTAGCTGAGAAGAACTAAAATTAGGTTCAGAGAGCAATCTACATTTTTTAAAAAATGAAAGACAATCTGGGGCTAAGGTCATCCATTTGTCCGTCTGTCTTATTGTACTTCATCATTGTTCTATGTCTGGCTCTTTATCAGCTTCTCCTGTCACAGAGCCTGTATTTATTCTGGCTGATACTTTAAAAATATGAACGATAATGTCAAGACACCTGGGAGAGTGTCAAGACATTAACTCCAAACGTGCAGATCTTAGAATGTTTTTCTGCCAAACTTTTGTTCTCAGGAGGTTTTCTATTTATTTAAAAAAAAAAATTATACTGTCCCCATGATCATGCGTGTTCCAGCTGTAAAGGCAATAACATTCCTAGAAAAAGGGAAGGGAAAATACTATTACCATTATAGCCAGGTATAATCTGATCAGTTATATCCCTATAAAGACATCAGAATTACAGTCTCTAATATTCTGATGCATGGTAATGTTTGTGGTGCGAAAGAATATGCTACTTTAGGAAGGGAATATATATCATGGTTACATTTAAACTCAGAAGTGTATTTTGTTTAAAATTATATTTCTTTTCTAAAAGTTGCAAGTGTTTACTTCCATTGAATCCCAGGTTTCCTCCCTCCACTGTTTTAAAATACTACTGATTCTTCTTAATGTAGCCCAGTAAAACACTCTAAAAGGCAATGTAAACTTTAATTATAAAGCAGAGCAGCAATGACACTGTAAAGACAGACAACTTAGAAAGACAATAACTCTGATCAACAAAATAACAATTATGATTTCAGATGACCTATGATGAAGCATGCTACTCACCTCCTGATAGAGAGGATGATGACTTGCTGTGCATAATATTATTTTTTGGATATGGTTAACACAGAAATTGGTTTTGCTAGACCATGAATGCCTTTTTTTTTTTAATGGTAGGAGGAAGCAAAAGTGTTCAGTTACTTGAAAAAAAATTCTTTAAATTATTTTCAATGAATTAAAGTTCATCAGGAAAATTACACAGTGTTATAGCTGGGAGGGATCTTAGAGGAGAACCCAACTGCTTCTTTTTTATGGATGAGGAAACTGAGGTTCAGAGAGATAGAATGACTTTCTTAAAGCCATATATCAAAGTAATTATAGGGATAAAGCCAGGACAAGAGGTCAGATTCCCTAATTCCTCATGAAATGATTTCCTGCTACCCAGAATACATTCCTATTTGAAGCACTAGGTTGTGCTATCAACCTATCATTCAAACTATCATTTCCAGAGATTTACTAGTTGTAAAGAGTATGAAGTATAACCCTTCTCACATTCTCTCTTTCTTTATTGTAGTCTCTGATAAAGATTTGAAAATTCTTGCCAAGGCCAACCCCTTTATTATGCCTTTTATTCCATCCCAATCCATTTTCTCTGTTACATTCTGCCTACAATCATGCACTCTTTCCAACTTCAGTCTTTATCTATCTACTGGCTTCTTCTCTGGAAGGAGACTATACCCACATATATGTTCAGGTCCTTCTCATCCTTAAAAAAAAAAAATCCTTCAGATTTTACCCTCAAACTATTTTCTTTACCAATAGCCAAACTCTTAGAAAGAGCTCTTCACCATTTGTCTCCATTTTACTCTCACTTCTTGGTCTTTATAGAATGGCTTCCAAACGCATCGCTCAACAAAATTGTTCTTTTCAAAATTACCAATGATCTTTTAATTGTCCAAGCTAATGTTCTTTCCTCATTATTCAACCTTCTATAACATTTGACACTGGTGCCCATCCTCACTGCCTAGTTACTCTTGGTTTTTATGACACTGCTTTTTTTTTTTTTTTGGTTCTCCTCCTACCTGTCTAAAAACTACTTAATCTCTTTTGCTAACTTAGCATTAATGACCTTAACTGAGAATATATCCAAGACTCTGACCAGGCTCCCTTCTCTCTCACACTCTCTCAGGGTAACTTCATTAGCTTCAATGGGTTAAATTACAATTTCAACACAGAAAACTCTCTCTTGAGCAGCATGTTTGCATTACTAGTGGTATATTCTCTATTTCAAACTAAATGTACTTTAAGCATCTGCAATTTAACGTGCTCAAAATTGAACTCAATATGTTTCTCTGAAACACATTCCTCTTTTTATTTCTCCTATTTATTTTGTAGGAACCATTATCTTTCCAGTAACTTAAGTTTATAACTTTAGAGTCTTCCTTGACTCTTCATTCTTTGTCTTTCCATATAGCCAACCAGTTGCCAAGTCTTTTTCATTATTACCAAAATTAAAGAGTAAAGTTGAAATTACCTGGGACATCAGAACTAGAGAATACTGGTTAACGTTTGCATTTTTATTTCCAATTGTCTATGGCTTTTTGGTGTCTAACATATTTTCTCCTGTGCTCTTCACCACTTGGAAAAAAATATCTTAACTTTGTTCCCTTGAAAGTAATTAAGGGAAAAGCCCATTTATTGTGGAATGCCTAAACAAGTTGTGGTATGTGAATGTAATGGACTGTTATTACTATGCTATGAGAAATGACAAATATGATGAATACTGAGAAGTATAGAAAGATTTACCCAATCTGATGCAGAGTGAAGTGGCAAGAAAAAAATATGCACAATATCTACAACAGCATAAATTTAAAGAACCACCAAAAAAAAATCTAAAGTAAATTTTGCAAAATTACAAATCACAAGCTTGTCTTCAAAGAAGAAAAATGAGAAAATATTCCCACCCTATCCCTTTGAAGAGATTGGGGATCCATGAGTGAGGCACATTGCAAATGCTTTCATACTTCTTTGATGTGTTGATCAGTTTTGCTCAACCCCAACCCCCCTTTAAAAAAAAGATATAAAAAAAACATGAAAGGCATCAATAAATTTATTTTTAAAAAATAAAGTAAATCAAGGGTCTTCCTAATTAAGTATCTGCATTTTAGATAAGACAATAATTGGCATCTGATATTGTTAGAGAAACTTCTAAATTCAATGTATCAGAAGTTTCTCTGGGTTTTTAAAAGCAAAAAAATATTGTATCTGAAGACATTTATTCCTATGCTATGTTATCTACTTGGTTAGTTCTTTGCAAAATTCTTGAACTTAGGAGGACTTCTCCTTGTCACCCAATGTCTTCTTTTCTACTTTCTTTCTGAGGAAGGAATAGTCATTTTAACAGTCTTAGTAAAATGCATCAAGGAAGCCACTTTCCCTAGCCAGAAGTTCTAGGACTTACATTCATTGACCCTACTCTATTATTCCAAACTTGTCTCATAATAATTGTCATAGAATGTCAGCATGAGAAAGGATCGCAAAGGGCTTTGAATGCCAGGCAAAGTCATTTGACCTTTACTCAGGAAGTTATAGGGAAGCAATATAAACTGATCTGTGTATAAGAAAGATTATACTCACTGTAATACAAAGGATAAATATATAAGAAAGGTGCAAACATGGTGCTTTATGATGTCTGAAGGGGAAAGGTCATTCTTGCTGGGTGGATCAGAGAGGATGGCAGATTTGAGCTGGGATTTAAAGGATGGAAGAATTTCCACAGGTAAAGATGGAGGGGCAAAGACATTCGGGAAAGCTATGAGTAGCCTCTGCTTTATGTTACAGGTAGATCAGCATGTTCATCTAATATTAAAGAACCACTACTAGGTCCAAAGGATTGGGGCACTGTACTTACTCCCTTCCTTAAGGGGATCTTCTACTGTGAACCATGCACACAGTTGGACCAGATTCAGTTCTGGAGGAACATGGCCTCTAATGAGGAGGGTTAGGTTCCCCTTTCTCACGCTTAGGCTCATCACATTCTTCATACCAGTGACCTGGGGAAAAATTGTTTAGGCTTAGGTTTTTTCTCATGTCTGTTCCTAAAAAGAGGGAATAGGGAAGGAGAAGTTTTTATAACTACCTACTATGTGCCAGGTCTGGGCTAAGCTTTACAGATTTCTCATTTGACTTTCGCAACAACCTGTGAGATGTTACAATTTCTACTTCATAATTGAGGAAACTGAGGCAGACAAAGGTTAAGTGACTTGCCCATGATCACACAATTAGTAAATGTCTGAAGTTAGACTAGAGCAAAAGTCTTCTGGACCCAGTGGTCTATCCACTGTGTGACTTAGCTGAAAAGAGTATTATATACAAAATGAATCAGGTATGGGACAAGTTTCCCTAGAGAAAAGAAATGCTAAAAAAAAAAAATAGTGAGGAAAAAAACACAAAAGACTCATGGAATGCTTTTGACAATACCTTTGCAAATCAGTAACTTAGAACTGGAAACTACTCTTACACTCTGCTTAGATTCTGAATCACAAATTTCAGAACATGAAGCCATTTGCAGGGTGATCAAATAGTCATGGTCAGCTTTTACCCCACTGGGGCAATGTACTTCATTGTACATTGTAATTCTTGGTCATTCTCCTAATGAAGAAATTGCCATTTCTGCAATCATGTATACCTGGTGGATCCCAGACATCTTGAAATCTCAAGGGATGACCTAGCATTTGCTACATTATAGCAAGGTGCCAGGTCTTTTTAGTGTTGGTCCAGTCATGACTCAGCAGAGTGCCAAGTCCTCTTAGTATGGAGTAACATATTCATGGTCAAATGGAGTCAGGAATAGCAAGTTCATGCATGCCTAGAGATGACCTTGTTTACACTAACATATACTAGTAGGTATTCCTAGGGAAAAATAAACATCACTGAGGGGGTACCCTGGAAGTTACCTCTCCTTGGTTCCATCCTGCTCATAACTTCTCCCTGACCATCAGAGGATTCAAACCTAGATGCTAGTAGAACCTGGAGTCTCTGGGAATGTCATTGACTCAAATCTTGTCCTGCAAAAGCAAATGCTTAATTGCCTCTATAACTTCCTTCATAGTAACAAATCATTAAAATGTAGCTCTTAATTTCTTGGTCTATTACCCAGAAAACCCAGATTTTAGGGATACATGTCAGAGCTCATAAAGAGACTCATATCTTAGATGTGATGTGAGAAATCTCTGTAGTATTCTGTGGTTAGAAGTGCATGAACTAATGATCAGATGTATTTCCAAAGATCTGTTGTCTAGCATAGTGCCTTGTATAATAAAAGAGGTGCTTAATAAATGCTAATTGGATTAGATTAGATTGGTTTCTTGTAGCAGAACTATCTTGACTAATGTACTCCCTGAATTTTGGTGAGCTTTTGCCTAGAGTTAAACAGACCCTTGGAATTTCCCTAGAAATGTTAGATTTAGTGGGATGCCTTCAGAAGCACAGAAGCTGAGATACTGTCTGCTTTTAACCTATTATCCATTGGGTTTTACCATTGCTTATTTGAGTCCAGGTACTGGTCAGTCACATTTACATAATCTCAGAGTTATAAGGGAACTCAGAAGCTGACTAAGAATTTGCTCTACAAGGTCACCAGCAAATAGTCACTCAATATTCACTTGACTTCTGAGGGGAATTGTAGCACCTCCTTGAGATGGCCCATTTACCTTTTGCACATTGTTAGGAAGTTTTTTTTTTTCTTATGTTGAACATAAATCTGCCTTTTTGGAACTTCTTTTTTCCTACCTCTTTCCTCCATAAGGACCACCACATCCTTGAAACTTTATGGCCATGCAACTCCAATTTAGCTCAGTCATAAAGTCAAAGATGATATAGTAGCATTAGCAGTAGGATCAAGGGAATAGCTCTCCCTGATGGGAATATGCTTTCAATCTGCATCTAGAGAGGCACTCTGTCTCAGATGGACTATGTTACAACTTGTCTCTTTCTGCTTTTATTCTAAGGAGACCTGAATAGTAAGGCAAAAAGCACTTATTAAGCACTTACTGTGTGCCAGGAACTCTGCCAAGTTCTGGGAATACAAATTGAGGTAGAAAGAAAGATAATTCCTTCCCTCAAGGAATTCCAATAGGTGAAGACAACACACAAAAGGAAGCTGAAAGGAGGTGGGGGTGGGTGAGGCAGAGGTAGTAAGGGATGGGCACACCAGAGAAGATTCAGAATACAGCCTGGAGAAAAATAAGACTTGGTTAGCCTGGGCTCCTTTCTCAAATGGAGTTCTGAAAAGATCCATTCAATCAGAGGGAGAGGCTACAGAAACAGAACTTACTTCCAATGTGTAACTTTCAGGGCTATGATGAGACTTCAGGATGAAGTAAGTAACTTCTGGGTCACAGCTGAGGAAGTCTAGAGTATAGCTTGCAGAACACTGAAAAAGAGAGAGAAAATTGAAGTCATGTGATCCAGCTCAGCCATGTTACTGTTCCTGCTAACTACCTGATGTTCCTCAATTTCTTCCTGTATTCTCCTATCTCCGTGTATTCATGTATGCCACTTTCCATATCTATATCTTTTGCTACTTAAATTTTTTAAAAAATTTTTTCTTAAAGGCCCATTTCAGACAGTTGACTTTCTCTGATCCCCCCCATCCCTTGCCCAATTGAAAGTGACCTTTTTCTTCTCATTTTTCAGTCCTTGGTTTGAGATCTCTTTGTTTCTATCACATTCTACCTAATATCCTACACGTTAATATGTATGTTATACAGTCCATAGAAGATTATAAACTCTTTGATGGTTGGGACTCCATCTTTCCCTTCTCAAGACTTGGCAAAGTATTTTGGATGAATTTTGGATTAATTCAAGAATGATCATTCAACTTCTTCAGGAACTTCCATAAGGTCACTAGTTGCACCATCAATCACAGTGAAGTTACCTGCAAGATAAGAGGCCAAAGATCCAACCATGAATTCAGTATACCTCTTCCAATGTTGCTGAAACATCAATGTCTATAAGCCATAGTATACCTGGAATTTATGAACCATTCCCCCCCCCCAAAGCTGTGATACCATCCTGGTGATACCTGTGATAACATGGTCATAGTGTTGAGCTTTAAGGGTTCCAGGATGTTGGGACCCCAAAATCACAACATACAGGTCCTGCCGAAAAGAATTCAACCCAGACCTTCTTTCAGCCAAAGACAAGGTTTATCAGAACATTTGTGATATTGGGCAGATTCTTAAGGAATCTGAATATTAGTAAGCTATTGGCTAGATTATAAGAATCTAAGCATCTTAATGTAGACAAGATGGACCTTATATACAGAAAAACTATGGGAGGGATCTAGGAGTGGCCAAGCAGTCTATGAGGTAATAGAACTCCAGGGGTGGCCAAGGGAGAATGGCGCCTAGATAGGATTAAGGGTGGGTAATGGCCAGGGCCACAGGGAGGTAAGACAATAGAGGACTAAACTAGGTTAAGGGTAACAGAATTGGGAGATTGGGTGTAGCCACAATGAAAGGCCAGTTAATGGGATTATAGCTTCAGGCAAACACCACAGATTTGACCATGTGGGAAAGTCCAGGGTTTTTCCTTTCTGGGGTCCAGATCCTAACCTCATCAGGAAGGTAGGTGACATAGTGAATAGAGTGCCAGGCCCAAAGTTTCTCCATTCTGGGGTCTAGCTCCCAACCTCATCAATAGAATGGGCATACTGGAAAAATGGGAATATCTGTGCCCAGAGGCTAGAGGGGTATATAGATACCAATCATTCTCCAGATATATTTATAGTCATGAGAAAGTAGCCTGAAGGATCCCTAAAAAAATAAATAAAATACAGGACTTATATAGTACCTTAAGTTTTTCAAAGCCCTTTATATGTATTACCTTATTTGAGCTTCATAATAATACTACATGAGAGATTCAGATTTTCTTTCTTTTTTTCTTGGTCCAGTTCCATGATTTCATTTGTTTTTCCATCAGTAGAAATTTCTTCCACAAATGCAGATCAGCAACATGTCTAAAATTTATATTCTTACAGAGCTGTCTGGGATTCTGAGAAGTTAAAAGTCTTGTACATGGTCACACAGCAAGCATAAGTCAGGGGTAGGCTTTTAACCCAAGGTATTCTAATCTCAAGTCTGACCGACTATGTCATGTCATGCTGCCTTTTGTGATATTATAATATAGGTGTTATCAAGCCCAGGGGAAAAAATGTTTGGCACTTTTTTTTTTTTTGGGTAGGGGACAATGGTCACACAGCTAGAAAGTTTCATAGATGGTACTTGAACTCATCTTGTTTATTTCAAGTCCAACATTCTAACATTCTGTCTCTACTTGCTATCTCTTCTCAGTGACAGAAATTCTTGAAGATTTTCTTAGAGTTTTAAATGGTAAGAAAGAATCCATTCCATTTTTTGGTAGCCCCTCAAAAGTACGATTGGATATTTTTCCATATAGACATCTTTAAGTTCTGGAAATTTTTAGGGAGAGAAAGGCTGATTGTTGGATTCAATTGTGGTGCCAAATATATTAAGAAAAAAAGTAACATTCATATGCAAATATACAGGCCATAATCTGGCCCTATTTCACTTTTTTGACAAATTAATGGAGCCAGGATATCATTGGTGTAGATACTTCCTCCAGCAATAACCACAGTCATTTTTTTTTTCATATCAGGCAATTCTGGTTAATGCCTTTCCACAACTCCTTCATATACCATCCTCCAATATACTGAAGGCTTTCTGGAAAGAGTGATCAGTTTTGAACCAGAGAACCTCAGTAGGAATCTTGGCTCTGTAATTTATTGTGTCACATTGTGCAATCCACTTAATATTTCTGGGTGTCGGTTTATTCACATATAAAATAAGTGGAGGTGATGTAGGTGATCTTTAAAGTCCATTCTAGCTCTAAATCAATTATTCAATGATTGTATGATTCTATGAAATCACCTAAATGAAGCATTTCCTGATTCACCCCCTAATTCCAGTGCCCTCCTTCTGTTGCCTTGTCAAACTGACTTGTACTTGTTTTATGTTTATTCTGTATTTGTTTATAATGTCTATACTTGTGTAAGTATATATTTTCTTCCCTGATAGAATGTAAGTTCCTTAGGAGCAGGGATTTCTTCTCTTTCTTTCTTTCTTTGTTTCTTTCTTTCTTTTATAATGTATTTGTATCCCTGGTGCTTGGCACACAGTAGGCACTTAATAATTGCTTATTGATTGCTTAGCTCTTTTAATATTTCATGGCTGTCCACTAGTGTACAATCACACAAGGAAATATTGGTTCATTTTAGCCATTTGTTATACTCCATTCTCACTATAAGATTGACCAAACTCATTTTCAAATTATGTATATCTTTGATGATTTCTTTTGTGCTACTTTTAGCCCACAAAACATTGTTGGTAATACAATAAAAAAAAAAAAAAACCTTATTTATACCCATCATGCATATTTTTATTGCTTTTTTATATTATTTACAATTTTGATTTTTTTCATCATAGAATTCCATGATTCACAACCATATACCATTAGCAAGATTTTTCCCCTTTCTGGAGCAGATCTGTGATTTAATTGGTGTAGGGTAATTGGTAATTCCAATGAAGAAACTACCTTTACCAATACAGATCAGTATCTACTTTGAAACTTAGAATCTTAGTGAGCTTCATGAGATACTGAGATGTTAAATGCCCAGGGTCACGCAGCCCATATATTTTTCTACCTCCAGAGCCAGCTTTCTATCTACTACACTACTTTCATGAAAAATATTACTGTAGAAACTTTAGTGTAGGACTTTAATGAAGACAGTAGCTTAGGTTCACTAAGAGAGTTGCAAAATTTCCTAAATGTAATATAGTAATATTTCATTTTCCCATTCAAATATAGGTCTCCTACAAAATGTATGTAATGACAGACTAACTTCAAATGGGTTACATAATCTACTGCATGTTGTAATCTGGGTAATATGTATTTTCATTTATTTTATTTTTGGTTATGAATGATTATAGGTTGATCTCTTTCAAGTGATGGAGAATTTTATTTATTGAGAAAACTTTATGTTCCAGGGTTAAAGACAATGAGTACGCTGTCATATTTAATTTCAAGCATTTGGGAAAACCCATCTTCCCTCTTCTGTTTAAATTCAACACTAGACATCTTCAAGTCTTCCAAGATATTTTAGGTGATGTTTCCCTGTTTAAATCTTCAGTTGATGCTGATACTCATTGTATTGTGGAAGAATATTATTTCTGTAGCATATATGTTGCTGTTCACCTTAGAGGGATACCTTGTTAGACATCTTTTGATGACGAATTTTGTTCTATTGAGTCAAAATTATTTTGAAATTCACATACAACAGACACAAGAGGATCTTATCATGCAGCTAGTTGGTACAATGGATAGAATGATGGGTTTAGAGTCAGGAAGACCTGAGTTCAAATTCTGACTCAAGTACTTACTGGCTGTGTGACCCTGGACAAGCTACTTAAACTTTGTCTGCTCAGTTTCTACCCAGAGTTGCTCTGAGGATCAAATGAGATTTTATATGTATATGTGTGTATGTATATGTATATACACATATGTATATGTATATACACATATATATGCATACACACATTCATATAGCACTTTAAGTTTTATAAAAGGATATGTATTAGTATATATCCTTTTATAAAACTTAAAGTGCTATATGAATACTAGCTAGTACTACTACTATTATTATTATATTTTCTAATGTTTTCAACCTGCTGTATGGTTGTGATGATCTTTATTAAGAAATCAATTGAGAAAGAATTCCCATTCCCTTCACTTGTCCCTTTTAATAATACCTGTGCTATATCCATAGGCCATTCTCTTGAAGAATTTATGGAGATGAAAAATAAGCATTTGGGACAGTAGTTGAAGAACTTGTTTTGGTCACTTTTGCTTTTGGTAATTATATTACTTGTAGAATTTTCCATTTTGGGGGAAATTTGATCCTTAGCTATTTCTTTTAAAATAAAACCTTGAGTGCTTTAAAATTGTGTTACCTCCTGGACATCTTTGGTCAAGTACATTTTTCTCTTCTCATCTTTTTTTTGCAAGTAGCATTGCCGCTTTCTCACATGGTATATAAGGTACTGAGGCATTAGGGTCCAAATGTGATGGCTTCAACATCATCATCAATGGGATTGAATCACTATAGAAACGATGGTTGATATATTTCATTTAAAATCTATTTGTTCTTATCAACTTTCTTCCACTTAATAACGCACAATTGCTTTCAAAATTACCCAGTTTTGCTGAGTCTCAGGTTAAACTTTCTATATATTTATTCTCAACTTTTTTTGTTCTTTTCTTGAGGCAATATCACTTAAAATTTTCCATCTTCCTTTGTAACAAATTACAAAAGATATCATTTTGTTTATTTTCCCTATTTCACTTAATTTATGCAACTAGAATTTGTGCCCTATGTCCAAAGTCCATTGCTGGCACAGGTGTATAGAATTAGTGGAAGCACATGCTAGGTGCTGGGACAATGTACATTTTTAAGAACATCCCACAGACACAGAACACTGGGCCTGTTCATTTACCCTTCTGGGGTGATAACTCCTATATCTTGTTTCCCTCTGTTGCTAATTATTGTAAAATTTAACTCCTTTGTTCTAATTTTCATATTTGTCATTATTGTTGCTGCTACTGCTGCTGCTGTTTTCCTGGATCTTCCTTATTGAAAATATCTATATATTGTCTCTAATTCCCATCTGGAAATATCTTCATGATAACTATTACAAATGCTTGCATTTATAATGATTATGTGTTTATAGCACTTTAAGGTTTGTAAGAACTTATATATGTATATAACATATATGTATAAGTATATATGTGTAGTATATATACACAACAGACACATGTTATATATATACATATATACACACACATATATATATATATATTCATTTAATCTTTGCAACACTTTGTAATGGAACAAAACTGTCTGCCCAATACCTTCTGTGCATGAACTTTTGCCATTTTGCAGGTCACCTCACATTATTTTGGCTATATCTACCATTCTGAAACACTGTGACATATATCAGGCTACACGCCTCAATTATACCCTCATATGCTCCTCCCTATACCTTTGCCTCATGTTGTATCTCCCTCCTGAAATGCTACCCCTGTTTGTTTTTGAATTCTAGGAACCCCTCAAGGTCTCACTTAACTTCTTGTTCAGAAGTCCGGTTGACTAATTACTCACACTGATCTTTCCCTTCTGTGAATTTCTATTCCAGTAAAAGTTTAGTGCTTAATTGTTCAATTAAGTTGAGCAGAAATTTATTAAGAACTTTCTATTTTAAATACTTTGTTATATACTGCATGAGATACAACATTCAGAAATACATATAATTTAATATAATATATAATATTAACATATAATAGAATATATAATATTAATATATCAATAATATACAATACAGTAAATATAATAAATAAATACATATAATTTAATATAATAAACTTATAATTTAGTTTCATTTATGTTCATATGGCATCCCCAATAAAATTGCAAGTATTTTATAGATAAAGATTTTTATGTATTGATCTATTAACTTACATAACTTTCAAAGACTGTTGTCATGTGAACTATCTCATGCAAAAAAAGTAAGTATTTCTGGAATTGCCCCCTCTACCTCTTTTAAAATAACTATTTGCTTTGAACCTTCCAGACTCTCACTCCTCATGTTACATGTTTTGTACCATCTTGCCACTCTTGAGAATCAAGCAAGCCTTGATTGTGTCAGAAAGTTGAGAGAATCACTTTTTCTAGAACCTACACTGCATCCTTCTAATATAACTGCATTACCTAGAATGTCACAATTCTTTTATCAGCAGCTTTTTTATTTGCTTATTTGTTTGCATCCCAAAGAGATTTTAAAAGGAAATAAGAAGATAACAAGCTTATTGTTAGAGTGTGTTGAATTTGCTTTTGAAGAGTTCACCTTAAGGTTGTTGATAACAATCTCTTAATTCGTAGACCCAAAACAGATAATAGACCTTATAGATTGATAGAGGCATTGTTCAAGGGAGCATCACAGTGGAGTTGTAGATGAAAAATCAGAATTTCTGGGTTTTATTTCTGGGTCCCTTACTTGAAAGCTAGGTGGCCTTGAACAAGAAACACCTTCCTTGAGCTTCAGTTTTCTCATTTGCAAAGTTAGGACAATAAGACCTGCTCAGTTTGTCTTATAGCTTTATTATAATGATATAATGAGATATTGCACTCAAAAGGGCTAAACTAAAAAGTGCTATATAAATATATGGTATTATTGGCTATATTTTACTGTGCAGCCTGATGTGGTGAGTAGAACTTGTCTTTGGAGTCAGGAAGACCTAGTAGGTTCAAGTTCTGTTTTTAACAAATGCTAATTGTGTGAATATGCAAAATCACTTTTTTCTAAGTGTCTCAAGCAGTTCTTTTAATACTCTAAATTGCAAATGAGTTGCCAATCTATACTTATTGAAGGTGTGGGAATGATGAGGTTTAGGGGTGCTGGGACCCCAATATCACAACATGCGGATCCTGCCCGAAATAATTCAATCCAAGCCTTCTTTCAGACAAAAACAAGGTTTATTAGAACATCCCTCATATTGGGCAGACTCTTAAGGAGTCTGAATGTTAGTGAGCTATTGGCTAGATTGTAAGAATCTAAGCAGTGGCTAGATTTCAGGAATCTAAGCAATGGCTAGATTCTAAGAATCTAAGCACCTTAATGGAGACAAGATGGACCTTATATACAGAAAGACTGTGGGAAGGATCTAGGAGAGGTCGGGGTGACTGGAGGAGGGGTCTAAGGAGGATCTAGATGGGCGTGGCCAGTAAACTGGAGTAAACAGAACTCCTGGGACCTGGACCACCATGACCAAGGGAGAATGGAGCCTAGCTAGGATTAAGGGTGGGAAATGGCCGGGGGCCATAGGGAAGTAAAACAATGGAGAGCAAGGCTAGATTATGGTTAACAGAATTGGGGTATTGGGTATAGCCACAAGGAAAGACCAGTTGATGGGATTATAGCCTAAGGCAAATGCCAGAGATTTGGCCTTGTGGGAAAGTCCAGGGTTTTTCCTTTCTAGGGTCCAGATCCCAATCTCATGAGAAGGTAGGTGACATAGTGAATAGAGTGCTAGGGCCGAAGTCAGGAAGACTCATCTTCCTGAGCTCAAATCTGGCTTCAGACACTTACTAGCTGTATGACCCTACGCAAGTCTCTTAACCCTGTTTGCTTCAGTTTCCTCATCTGTAAAATGAACTGGAAAAGGAAACGGCAGACCACTCCAGTATCTTTGTCAAGAAAACCCCAAATGGGGTCATAAAGAGTCGGACATGACCAAATAAACAACAAGAAACCTATAGAAGGAGTTTCCACACTGATAGTTTCCCACTGATGAAATCACAGGTCCAAACCAATGAACTATTATTCTTTTCTTTAAGTCATTCTGCATCACAAATAAACTAAATCTAGTGGGTCTTGCTTTTTGTTCAGTACATAAAAAGATGTCACAGAAGAAACAATGCTCCTAATTACTTTCCTTGTCTGAGGTTACTTCTCTCCAAAGGGAAAGAATATCATTCAGAAGTCTAGTTAAGGAGATAGATATAACTGTAGATATAACTTCGCAGGAAAAAAAAAATGTTCCTACTTAGGTCGTAGAGAGAGGTAGACAATCCAGAGTGTTCCAGAGTGTTTATCTAATACTTATCTTCATTCTGAGGTGAGTGAAATTCTTCTGAATAAAAGGATCATGAAGCTAGTAGTTAGTTGTGATACCATATTGTCAGAAAGAATGCTGAGTGAAACCTGGCATTCCATTCCTGCATAAGAGAAGTAGTTGGTTCTTGGGAAAAGATATGTGTAGCTTGAGAGATCCTTTGGAAAAGATACATATGAAGAGAGTAGCTACAGATACAGAGAAACTGGCTCTTCAACATATGTCTGAATTCTAGATTGCTTCTTAGACAATTCTAGAATAGACCATTTCGGGTGAGATTAGGCCTTCTCGCCTGGTTTGAGCTAATATTTTTTGTTCCTAGATAAAGGGTTCATTCAATATTTGTGATGGGCTAATGTGTAACCAGTTATCTGATGGGAAAGAATTAAGCTGTCAAGTATAAGCTGAGGGATATCTTTCCTTTTGTGGCAATGTGGCATTCTTTCTTGTCTTGTCAATTGACTTATGCCAATAAGATGGACCAGAGATATTTTGATGGGAGAGTTCAGATAAATATATCTAGCCTGATACCTCTCATGGAGAGTAAAGAAAAAAGCACACATCTTTGCTCCTGGAGTCTGCATGTTCTACTTCACCACCAACTAGCTGGACTCCAGAACTACTAGCACACTGTAGACTTGACCACCCTGCTTATAATGATTACCATGGCAAATATCCTGGAAGTTGTAGATATCTGATACAAATGCCAATTTTTGATTCTACCTATTGCAAGAAAGCAGCAATTGCACTTATCTAGGTACCTTTGGAGCTGTAGGAGTTGCTTAGTGTTGCTTAGGAACCCTTGGGGACCTACTATAAATCCCCCCACTTAGACAGTGGATTCTCTTCTGCATAGTTAGGCTACAGTGTTATTGTTTGTTCTTCATTCTTGAAGAGGACCACAACGTCAGGGAGGTTATGCCATGACACACAAATGAATTGGATTTAAGTGAGGGAGGACTGTGCAAAGTCACCAGCCTCACCTTCTTCTCTGGAGACATCTGGGTCCAGTGGCAAGATATAGATCAAGAGGACTGGAGATGGCCCTGGATGAAGTGGGCATCCTTGGCCTTTGTAAGCTAAAGTCTTTAACAGGTCTTAGTTTGACTGAGGCAAAGCCCATTCAGTGATTAACGCTAGGTAA
>NW_020954557.1:63575495-63690294 GCF_900497805.2 Vombatus ursinus
GTGTGTGTGTGTGTGTGTGTGTGTGTGTGTGTGTGTGTGTGTGTGTGCTTTTAACCCCAAATCTACCAAGGAATTGACTCTCACACTCAATGTGTCTCTTTGCAAGGTGTAAATGAAGTTCTACTTCAGAATCTATTCAGATTTATCTGCTCTGATAAATGCATTGGCCATCTCCGAGTTACAAGGGCCTTGTCCTTTGAATGGGCTGCCAGATCCTTTTGTCAATTTCAATTTGAAACAGCCAAACCAAGAAGCACTAAAAAGGAAAAGCATTAGAGACTTTTTTTTAAGTGTTGTGTTATGTTTGATTCAAGTGACTTACAGTTTACTCAGATAATCAGTGTCCAATGCAGACCTTGGAGGAGAGGGAGCAATTAATTCAGGGAGGGAATAAATAGGAAGACGGGAGGAACGGAGGGAAATTTGGATGAATCCAGACCACTACTTGCCACTCAAGCAGAGGCTCAAACATTGGGACCCCATACACAGTAAAATGATGTTCCTGTAGCCCGAAGGAGATGCAAACCGACAAAGGCACACAATTTTCAACTTGAAGCTTTTTTTTTTTTTAAATCCCTAACTCCTGTTCTTGGGCTCAGTTATTGCAGTCCATATGGCATGTCACAAATGTGTACCGAATTGGGACTACTTTGATACCAAAGCACAATGGGAGGATTTACAGATATAACATCTGCCTTAACTTGGAATTTTTTCATTCTCAAAGGCTTGTGTCTTACACTTGGCATTATTTTTCTCTGGCTTCCATGGAAGATAATTTTAGTATTTGAAAATAATGATAATTTCCTTAACTACAAATAAAAAAGTAAATGAGAGTAATAAAATGACTCCATTGTGTTATTTAAAGTGACCTGTGTAAACAGAAAACAGAGTTTACACAACTTGTACTAATGATAGGTCCCAACTAATTGTGACAAGCTTGTACAAATATGTATTTAGAGCTTCTCTTCAAAGTTCTCTTAATTAGGAATATATTTTTAAATGTTGGTTATAGACCAGGAAATTAGGAAAATCCATTCAGTCATTTCAGAAGATCACAGAAACTTAAATTTTTATGGAATCTAAGAGTAAATTTAGTCCATCTTCTGACTCAGTGCAGATACACACTCTCATGTATCCCAGCTAAGCAGATGTCATTTGTCATTTTTTCATAGGTATAACTATTCTTTGGATTATTCAGATCATTTCAAAATTTTTTTTGGAATTTACCATTAACCAATTAAGAGTTATTTTAACTACTGGTTTACTGATGAGGAATTATCCTTTATTAGACTTAGACATTATATAACAGGAAATAAGGAGTTTATAATACAGGGTTTTTGACCAACTGGTAGCCACTTTTGCGAAAATTTATATAGCATTATCAAGGCCAATCAAATAGATCAACTCAAACATAATTGTAACTTAGACTTTTTCACCGCATTATGAAGACCTTCAAAGGAATTTCTCAAGAAACTTTCAGTTTCTTCAGGATATGTGCTGTACACAGGTGGTGTTAAGTAAATATAATTCTTCTCTGGGGCTCTGTGTGAGTGCTTGGCGTTTGCATTTATAATTGAAAAAAAATCCTGATTCATATTTTCAAGAGCAAAGAAATCAAACCCAAATTTTTAAGTCTTATATCTACCACAGTTTGACTTCTCATACTATTGGCATTTGGATGACTTTAGAATTGAATTAGTGATTCTGCAAATTAGTGATTGAATAGGTGATTTACCAGTTTCATTCTTATACATAATGAAATTTGCAAGAAATGCTTCTACCAAGCCCTTAGATCTGAAGTGTATAATAGAAAAACCTGCATATCTTACTAGAAACTTGAGTAAACAGTCCTCCTAATCTCTCTCTACCGTACTTTTCTTGACCTATTAATATTTTGCTTCATTTCATACTCTAAATTTTAAATAAATTGCCATACTTACCGTTTCCCTCAAAATCAGTATTCAATCTCCAACCACAATTCCTTTGCACAAGTTATCTCTCATGTATGGGTAGTGTTCTCTTTTCACCTCTGCCCCTTTTAACCTTTAGCAGTTTTCAAAGTTCAGTTGATGTTCTTCCCACAGAAAAGACTGACTTTCCTCCCATCCCCCCAGTTGCCCGTGCTTTCTCCTTCCTTTAATTATCATGTATATTTTTATATATTTATGTTATATCCCTACAGTATAATAAACATGTCTTGAAGGCAGAGAAGGTTTTGCATTTTGCATTTGTGTTCTCAATACTTCGTATAGTTCCTGAAATATAATAGTTGCACAATAAATATTGATTAGATGAGATGGAACTGGAAAAATGAGTTGGTGGAATCTTTTATCTTCTCCTTATATGAGTTGTTGAAAACTTTTTTTGAGAGTTCTATTGAAGAAGGTTCTACAAATGTGAATAGTACTCTGGAAACAATATTTTTAATCTGATGACCTCAAAGTTCATGTCTAAGATCTATATGTTACTGTTGACATTTTAGCTGTAGAAATTGAGAC
The DNA here is from genome assembly GCF_900497805.2 of Vombatus ursinus. Classification (NCBI taxonomy): domain Eukaryota; kingdom Metazoa; phylum Chordata; class Mammalia; order Diprotodontia; family Vombatidae; genus Vombatus; species Vombatus ursinus. The sequence goes on from NW_020954557.1 coordinate 63,577,994, forward strand.
ATGATAAGAGATACAGGAAACTTGAAAGATCCACACAAAATTGTAATACACCAGTAGCTAAAAGAAATGAATCTCAAAAGTTGTACTGTGTACATATGACAACAGTCGAATACTAAAATAGTTTAGTTGATCAAAACGGTTCTTTGCTTAAGCAATGCTAAATTACTCTTTTTTCTGGTTTTATTTTGTTTTGTTTTTGCTAAAATGATTTTTTTGGATTAAGTTTTGTCAGTAAAGAAAATCTACATGTTATACATTAGAGTGGGATTACTTAATGTACAGTCCCCCATACCAATCCAAAATGATCCATGAATCAATTTTGAGGATCTGTGAACTTGGATTTTTTATTATTATTATTTTATAATTCAATCTAATTAGTTTCTTTTGTAATCCAATGTATTTTATTTTATTCATTTAAAATCATTGTTCTGAAAAAGGATCCATAGGTTTTATGAGGCTGCCAAAAGCATCCATGGCACTAAAAAGATTAAATATTCTGCATTAGAAATTGAACTGACAATACTGACATTAATAGAGTATTTTAACGTTTGCAAAGATGCTTTATATAAATTATGTCATATAAGCCTTACCACAACCCTTTGAGGGGAAATATAAGTATTACTCCTATATTACAGATGAGGAAACAGAGGCCTAGAGGGATAAAATGACTTGTTCTTGGCAATGGAGCTAATGGACGCAGGGCAAGACTGAAACACATTTTCCTGACTCTAAGTCAGGCATTCCTAACCATTATACCATTCTCTATATAAGCTTTTGTACCCTCCTTTTCCCATCATGTTAGTGATTATAATCCTGAAGTCTTTTAGAATTCATTATTGGTGGTGGTCATGGTGAAGAATACTTAGGAAGGAAAGGTTAGCATTACCACTATATGTTATTGTGATAAAGGAAATCTGTAATACTCATGCACATTGGGCAGCCCTGAAACTAAAAACAACCACAACAAAACTTGTTTATTTTTATAGTTTCTTTAAAACAGATGCATGTTAACTTAATAAATGCAAATGTTAATCCAAATTCATGTCGAAGAATAAAATGTTGATCATGCAAAGTTAACCTCTATACTTTTCACATGCCACTTGGTACTAAAAGTATACAATTTGACAGTGATCTTTATTTACAGGAAATAGATAATGCATGTATTCAAGCTCTGTTGCATTTCTGAGCAGTAGGGGTTAAGCCTTGACTGAAATATAATATGTTTCTGTCTTTTGAAAAAGATGTATTGGACATGTGCAGTTAAGAAACCATCTAGTTTCTCCCTCGCCACCCACTGCTCCCTCTATAGTCTAACCATATTAACTAAGAGCCATAAGCTCTCTCAATAAGAAGAAAACTTATGCCTGGGCTTACATGGTGACAGAATTTCATTTGAATGGGGAATACTGACAGGGTCTTGATCTTGTATAAATTCCAGTCTGAGAAAACCCAGTCCACATTCTAGCACTCAGCATTTGAAGTGAATTACTTGTACTTGTCAACCTACTTCACACAGACAAACAAGTTGGCAAACTTAAAAAAAAAAAATACCCGTAAGTACTTTGGCCTGAGTATTGAGGTTGAAGTAGAAAATGAATTACAGCCCCACTCATCTTCCTGGACATAGCATAGTTACAGAGAGTTAACTGTGTGCCAATTGTTAGTTTTTGTTTTTTTTATTTTTGTTGGTTTTGAGTTTGCAGCTTCCATTTTACAAATATTTATCTATCATTAATTAACTTTGCTGACAACCCAGAGTTTACCAAGATTGGAATCACAGCATGCATCTCCTCTCTGAGTCTTTGGTTTATTGATGTAATTGAAGAATTTATTAATTATGTATTTATAACTTTAAGCAAATTCTGAAATATAAAGCATCCTATAATATGCATCCTAGCATAAATGTAGGGGAACAAATCTGAAGAGGAAATCCTCAAAGCCCTTAGCTCTGTTACTTAGTATCACATATCTACCTTAGTAAGGGTATGTTTTAAAGAACATGTGCTAAACATTTAAAATTAGAACGTCACAAATTATATGTGGAAAATCAAATCAAACCTATCCGATAAAATCAAAATACCAGTTAATTTCTAAGCACTCATTCTAGTTGGTATTCAAATTTCAGCCTTTTTTTTCTCAAAAGTGAGCACTTGCTGTGCTCTCTGTAGGAATCCTGAGGACTGAAGCAAATTCTTGGTTGAGCTCTTCAGCCCAGCAGCAGCCAAGGAGTATTCAGAAATACCACACTAAACAGAAAAATCTGAACATAAATGTTTGTTGCTTGTGTTTCAGGCTTTCAGTGATCTTTTCTCTATTTAATTTTTTTTCCTGTTTAATCTACTGAGTTCTTCCTTCTTCAATCTTGCTAAAGTCAAAGTTTTCTGCTTCTGATAGCAAAGAAGGATTCTTCATTATTGATGAAAGGTACATAATCTCATTAGTGTGACCATTCTGTGCTCAGGAATACTCTATTCCTGTCTCCTCCTACAGTACTCTACACACAGCCCTTAGATAGTAGGTACCTCATGAATTGCTACAGCAAAAACAAAAACAAAACCATATTACCTGGCCAACCTTCTGGTGATTAGCATAGTCTAACCTAGCTAGACTAAGAAATGCAGTTCAGCTGATCCCATTCTTGAAGCCATTAGGACTTCATAGAAATTGCCAGATCTTGTGCTCTTCCTTTGTAGTCTTTGAGAACCAGGCTCACCTCCACATAATGAAGAGTCACTGGAGTAGAACATTAGTGGAAGAGCAAAGGAAAATACTATAACTAAAATAAAAATATTGAGAACACTTAAAAAGTAGTTTTGTAAATGTTTTAATACACATATATGTTGTTTTAAAAGCTACTTTATATTCTCTCTCTACTACAATTCACAGCAAAGATTTTATATATGGTCCTCATGCAATTCTTCCAATGTAAAGGCTCCTTCAATTGCTTTTCTTTATGAGTAATAATAATAATTACACTAGTATTTAAAGGACAGGTACCTGGCTGGCATATTTTTATTGTAGTTTTAAAACAAATTCTTATTTGGACTTTGTCTAAATAAGTCATAGGATGCTTTCTCCTCTAGCTTCAATTCTACTAACCTGTTTCATGTACTTAATTTTCACAATCCTTTAATTACCTTTATTGTTCTTATCTGAATCTCTTAATTGTGGAGTTGAGGACCAAACACAGAACCTTAGCAGCACATGAGCAATGCTCATGATAAAAAAGTAATGTTACATCTGTACCTGGTTTATATTTACTTGTACATATTTGCTTTTTTTTTTTCCATGACTTGAACATAATTATCTATTGTGATTCCAAGATGTGATGGAAGGTCACTTCTCTTCCTCACTTCAGAGCATGTGCAGGAACACTCTGTTTCCTGTTGCTTACCATGTGACTTTTAATTGGCTACTCAGCTGGAAATGAGTATGCATTGTCTTGAACAGACAAACTCAATCCTTCTTCCCTTATGGATTTTAAGTAAGGAAGATCTGTGGACTTGGAGTAGGAGGGAAGGGAAAGACATCAATTAGCAGCAGCAGTGGCTGCTTTATCTCCCTACCTGGCCATTATGTGGCCATAAGCCATAGTAACCAGGGTGCCTATGATTTTTCTATCCTTGTTGTATTTATTTTTTCTTGATCTCAAGTGAATAAGTAGCAGAGATAGGCAGAAATTGTTTGTTTTTTTCTTAAAGTAAGTATTGGGAAGTTTAAAAGGCAGAAGAGTTATCAGAGAGCTCTAGTATAGCAACTAGACCCCATAGCAGAGTCCGGTGGAGCCACAGCAGTTGAGCTTGGAAAGGAACCAAACAGGAGGAGAAACCTACTTGATCCAAGCCAAAAAGGGGGTTAAACTTACAGACAAAAAGCCATGTCCTACAAGTAATACTCCCTCCCCGACCCCCGTGAATTGGGAGTGGGTAGGAAGGGGATGTTAATTGGTGAACTTATGTCAAGAAGTGATCAATATTGAGGAGATATTAACTGAATTAATAATGTGGGGAAGACACTGTATAAGAGTTTTTTGGGACGCTCTCTATACGCTTTTATATGTACACGTCTCTAAAGAATGTAAGCTACAGGAGGTTAGGAGCTATTGCTTTTTTGGCTTTGTATTCTCAGTGCCTAACATAGGCTCTGGCAACTAGTAGGTATTTTTATAAATGATTGTCGATGGATTGAGTGGCCTTATTGACTTGTATTTAATTCATTTCCATGTTACCATTGTATCCAGGCCACCACATTGAATTTTAAATCTGTCCTCAAAATTTTTGGACTCCTTGTTTTGATGTCATTTCACAAGTTATTTGTTTCCTTATTTGCGTTCGTGATTTAAAAGAAAAAAAAATAATTGACAGCACTTGTCCCTGCAGTGCCACTTATGCCTCTATGCCGCTGTGACAATTGACAGTGATCAAATGAATGCTGCTCTTTGCTTTAGACAATTCTTTGTCTATCCCATCCCATTCATGTTGCAGGAGATGGATGAACTAGAGTTTCTCTCAGGGTCTCTTGTGATTGCTTGGTTCTAATGTATAACCACACAAAAATGACAATATTAGTGGATACTTCAGAATTAAATTGTGCTGTATAAATCTGAATATTGCATTGTAATTTCTTTACAAACTTTGTTGAAAATTTATTTGGTAACCTATACCTATAATAGTTTAATATTTCCATGATATATCTAAAATTCAGCTCTGGTCAATAGGAAGCCTGGTCCCTTAAGCAGTGAGGAAAAAAAAAAAAATATGGTCTGCTTTCTCTAACATTTCATTACAAGAAATTAAGATGAAAAGAAAAAGTTAGGATGTGTTTATCACCATAATACTCCATTGTCTAAAACTGTATGGAACAGTATCCATCACTATTCTCTCCCATTTTCCTCCTTTCACTTTGGCTATTGTCCACATAATGCCAACCTTAAAATTTACATGAAAAACAAACACATAGAACAAGAAGTGAAAATCTGTTTGACCCTTACAAGTCTGAATATTTACAATTTAATGTAGAGGATAGTTCTAGATAGATTTCACAGTGTCAGTAAATAAACATTTATTAAATGCCTACTATGTGCCAGGCAGTGTGGTAAGTTCAGGAGATACAAAGAAAAGCAAAGGACAGCCCCTCTAAATGAAGTTTAGCATTTCATTCAATTATGAATTAACTTATTCTGAGAAGGGGCTCAAAGGCTTAACCAGAATACCAAAGGGGTCCATGATACAATAAAGTTAACTCCTGAACCTCAAATTTAATAGTATTTCAGGTTGTGCCATCTATACAGATAAGCAGAAAGACCCTCTCTGTTGTACACCTGTTCCTCATTTTAATAGCCCCCATGAGTTCCATCTGAAGTCTTGCCAGTGAAATCAAAGGATCTAGATATGTGTTCAATTAATTCTGCTCAATGAAATCTACAAGAAAAATCCCAACCACTTAAGGAGGAAAATTTGAATAGCATAAACATAGGAAGAGAAAAAATGAAATTTTTCCAAAATGCTTAATTTGTAATAACAGAAAAAATAATTCTCTTAGGTGCTTCTGGAATAAATATTTTGGGGGGCTTTCAATAAAAGAATAAAAATATCACACTGATATTAGCATAAGTTGGTTTGGTGGGTTATGACATATTAGTGCTGAAACCAATGTTATAGATGACATTTCTGTCCATGGCAGTTCGTTTCATTCTTTTTCCACAGTCACAGATTATGACTCAGAGCTTGTATATCCATCCTCAAAATTCATAGGATGTTTCACTTAAGAGATTTCAAGGCCATAACCACATTGATCTGGTATTAGGGAGCATTGGCCAATTTTGATCTATCTAGGCCCCAGCTGAAAATCTTCTACCCTAATATTCCAGGTAGAATACTTTTCTCATGCCTAGTAACTACCTCAGGCCTCATTTTATAAAATTTCAGCATCCTGCTTTGGGGAAAATGAATAAAATTTATTACACATTTTTCCAAAAACCTACCACTGGTGAAAGCATCCATTGTATGCTTTCAATGTCAATGAGGCCATAGTGGCATCTATGCAGAGTAGTACAGTTATTTTCAACTTGAGCATTAACTTCATATTTGATGTTTAAATGATCTGGTAACATACTTATTGTTCTTGCTATCTCCACAAAAAATTGATCAATCAACCAATATTTATTAAGTACCTACTGTGTGCTAGGATATGAGCTAAGCACTGGATTGACAAATGTATGTGCAAAGTCTTTTAAAGGGTACAGCTACTATATACATGTAAGGTATTATTTGTAGAATATGTAGAAATGAAACTATGAATTTTCATTTGGTAAAACAAGAACAAAAATAATAGACTAAGATTGTTCAATAGCACATAGAGAGTTAGGTTCAAGACCTGGGTTCAAGTTCTTCCTCTGACACATATTGATTATACAATTGAGCAAGTCACAAACTTTACATTTCTCAGGCAATTCTTTACACTAAAAATTGCAAAGAAAATATTCACTTGGTAGGGAAAGTTTCCTTATGACTCCTTTCACCAATGAAATCCCAAGTCCTGTCAAAAACAAAGGCAGGGATTGGGGGGAGTAGAGAGGCTTGTTATATTTACCATATGTCAGTGGATTTGGTTGAGTCGGTGAGTCCTATCAAAGATTTTTTTTTTAACATAAATAGGTTGTTTTAATGATGTTAACAAATGGATTGGCTTTATTTTTTTTCTTAATTTTTACATGATGGGCTTTTTATATTATGTAGATACAATTGATTTTAGAGACTTTTTCAAAGTTAAAATAGTGACAGCAGTGACAATTTTAATTTTACAGATAAAAGGTTCATTAAATAAAATAAATGAAGAATCCTCATGAAATCTTAGGGGGGAATCTGATTATTTTTAAGGAAATATTTAATCATAGTTTGGTGAGTCATGATTAAATGTATATTAGATAGGTTTTGTTGTGATTAGTTTTTAATAAATAAAGTAAAAAGTCCTCTAAAGTATAATTTATTTTCATAGTAAGATCTGCATAGTAATGGAAAGACAAAAATGAACTTTAAACTTGTAAAATTCCTACAGCTGAATCAGTAGTTTACAAACAGGTTAGAGAACTTGCTAAGTAAGTGTTAACACTTGTATTTTATCAAGAAACTGCAATTTTAAATGTTTTTAAGGTTAATACTGTTGCTAAAACTAGTAATTTGTTCAGATATTTTCATAACATGTATTACTTATAATCCTCTAATAAACTAATTAGCAAAACATGTCACTTTGTAGTTTTTTTAATGATCACTAATTAGTTTTTCATAATAGCTGTGAGGAATGTAGGTGGGTGATTTTATCCCCATTTCACAGAATGAAGGAGTATTGTCATAATTATAGTATTTAGACAACACATTCTTGTAGAATTTTTCTCAAGAAACAAAATAAAAAATCTGTGGATATTAGATGAGCATAACCATAGCATATTCTCAAAAGTGATTTGTTATTTTTCCAAGCAAGGGAGCCTTAGTGTCCATGATAAAGGATATTTTTTTTGTTGCAGTGCTCAATTCAGCAGTATAGATTATGTAATTGAAAAGAAAAAAAATGGTCATTGGATATGCTTTTTTTTGGTTTTACTTATTTTGTACATTTTTGTTGCCATTGTTGTTGTTCAGTTGTGTCTGACTCTTCTTGACACCATCTGGGGTTTTCTTGGTAAAGATAATGGAGTGATTTGCCTTTTCCTTCTCCAACTCATTTTACAGATGAGGAAAATGAAGCAAATAGGTTTAAGTGACTTGCCCAGGGTCACACGGCTAGCTCTATCTGAGGCCACCTTTGAACTCAGAAAGATGAGTCTTTCTGACTCCAGGCCTGGTGCTCTATTCATTGTGCCATCTAGCTGCCCTTATTGCATGTTACTCTACACCATACACTCAATTTTCCAGCAAAACCGAACTACTTGCTATTTCCCAGATAGGACATTCCATTGCCCACTTGTTGCCTTGGCACAGGCTGTCCCCAGTGCCTAGACCTCCCTTCATCTTCATCTGCCTCTGAGAAGTGCCTCAGCTTAAATGCAACCTTCTATATGATATCTATCTTGATTTCATATTTGGGAGTGCCTAAAATCCCAAATACTTATTGGATGAATATTAAGATATATATTTTTTCCTAAGTGAAACTATTTAATAATGCCTTCCCAAGGAAAATATTATACAAAAGTGTTGTTTTTTTCTTGCCATCATAGACCAGATTTGGAAATGCCCAAAGAGGTCATTTAGTTCAACACTCTCATTTTATGTATAAGAAAACTGAGGAACAGAGAGGTTAAGTGATTCTACCAACTAAAGGGTATTCATTTGTCTGTTTAAATGTTATTTACATATCCTTTTCCACTTCTCACAGAGAATATAGACTCTCTGAGGACAGAGACGTTAAAGAAAATTTCAATTCCCATACCTCATATCTAGCATAGTGCTTTGCATATAATAGTTGCTTAATAAATACTTGTCGAATTTAATTTAATTAGTCTATTAAGGGATATCTATGAACATGTATAAGACAAACAAAGATAACCACACATATACAATTATATACATTTAGTCCTCAACTTTTGAGGGAGTTACATTTCTAGAAAATGAAGTTAAAAATGAATGTTGATACATTAAACCTATGGAAATAGGGTGTTAGGTTCCCTAGACCACCAAAAAACTATAATCTTCCACTAGAGATTGCTGAAAATTGCTGCATACAATTCTTCATAATAAAACATTAATTCTGATAATATGCACGTCTCCTAAAACAGTAACCATGAAATAACTCATAAAATGAAGTACACAAAATAAAACTGGTAACATGCAAAACATTTTTCCTCACTAATAATTCCCTAGGATTCTGTGACCTTTTGTGCTAACATCTCAATAAAAAATGACTTCAGACAATATTCACTTTTTATAACACATGAAATCTACAATGCCATAAATACTGTACAGCAAATAAAAGTTTTAAAAACTACATTTTTTAACCCGAGTCTTACCTTCCACTGTGTGAGAGAGTTGTACTACATAATGAATCGTTGATTTGTCAATGCAAAACTCACAACCCACAGTGGCTGCAGTCTTTCTGGCACAAAGTTTTTATCTACCACCCTTATTTTCTCACTGTCACATCACTGACTTGCACACTTGGGCTTAGATACCAAAGGACTTGCACTAAACTTTGGGGGCATAATTGCAATACAGAACTTGAATTTTAAAGGCAAACAATGAAAATTTGCAATGAATGCAAAGGAAGCTTTTTACAATAGTAGGTTAAACAAGACTAGTGAAGCACCTAGTAGGATACCACCTACTCCACAAACTTGCCTGCGTCATGCCTTTCATTTTTTTTTTCTTCACTGTACATAGCCCTGAATGCGCATGGTTTCCAATGAGAAAGTGAATATGAAGTTACTAATAAAATCACGGGAATGCTTGAAGTCACCATGTGTATTCGAATGCTGAGGACTGACTATCTACAGATATAAATGTATATATATATATATATACACAACACACACACACACACACACACACACACTACACACACATACAGATATAGATAGAGATAAAACTCCTAAATCTATGCCCTTACCTACCAGAGATTTCAAGATAACTTTCTTAGCCAATAGCTGTAGAAGTTCTATATTAACATTTCAGACCTCAGTCCAAAAAAGCACAGCACCAGTAATAAGGAAAAAAATTATTATCATATAGTAAACATACTTTACAAATCTGTCAGATGCTTTAATTTTTTTTTCTTCATATAAGAGTTTCATCTTAAAAACAGGACTTTGGTCACGCATGGAAGATATTATTTTGATTAATTATAGGTGTCTAATAGATTAAGGTTTCTGATTAAATGAGATAATATTTGTAAAAAGTGCTCAGTTTAGTGTCTGTCACATACTAGGCTCTATATAAATGTTTATTCCCTCTAATAAATAGCTTTCATTTTTAAAACTTTTTTAGCTTTAATATGTTTTTAATTTTTGGAATTGGAAGAAACCTCAGAAGTCTAGCCCCATCTAGTACAATTCATCCCTGAAAAAGAGACTTCCTCTATAACATATCCAGGAAACTTTCTTGTCTTTATTTGAAGCCCTCTAAAAGAATGAGCACCTGCTACTTCCTTGGGCTGTTTTTCCTTTCATCAAACCTAAATCTACATTTCAGCAAGTTTCAACTAGTGTTCTTGTTTCAGTCCTGTAGGACTAAGCAGAATGTCTAATTCATCTTCATCATGACAGTCCTTCAAATACTTTAAAGAAAGCTATCATATCACCCTGAGTGTTCTCTTCTCCAGATTCAACATTTCTATTTCCTTTGGCTGATCTTTAAGTCCTTTGCAATTTTATTCACCTTTTTCTGGACATTTTCCAACTTAGCAATTTTCTTCCCAAAATATGATGCCCAGAATTGACTATAATACTCCAAATAAGAACTAACCAAGACTAACTACCCTCCCTTCATTTATTTTGGACATTATGCCTCTCAGTGAAACTTGAGACTTCATGAGCTTTTTTGGCAACCATATTACACTTTTGACTTTTTTGCAATTCACTAAGCCCTCCAGATTGTTTTAGCTAAAAACCACATCTCCCCACTTTATATTTGTGAAATTGACTTTTTTAATCTAAGTATAAGATTTAACTCCTTTCTCTATTAAATTTCAATTTATCATATTTGGTCCCTCGTTCTGGCCTGCTGATACCTCTCTGTCTGCTCACACTATCATGCAACAAGTTATTTACTTGTGGTTGATTTGTGTCCCCTGTTAATTTCATAAGCATACCATCTATGTCTTTATCCATTTATAAAAAATTAAAACAAATAGAAGTTGGTTAATACAAGTTAATATCTTTCTTCCTAACTAGCAATTGAGATATTAGAAAAAGGTTCATGTAGGTGGTGGTACTTGAATTGCATCTTGAATGAAGGGAGGGATTCTATAAGTAAATGAATGAATAAAAAAAGCATTTAATAAACAATTACTATGAGGCAGCAGTAAGGAGAGAGTGCATTCTGAGCATGATGGATGACCATTTCAAAGGCCCAGAGATGGGAGATGGAATGGCTTGTGTGAAGAGTAGAGATATAAGTTTGGGTACACCATGAAGTACAGGAAGAGGAAGAGTCTATAAAGAGACTAGAAAGGAAACTGGAGGCCAGCATGAGGGAGAGTGAGAAATTCATAACACAGAGGTTATGAACTTTTTGAACCTGGGAGAATGGAAGAATGGTGGGACCTTTGACAGAAATAGAGAAGTTTGTAAAAGGAGAGGATTTTAGGGAAAGGCAACACATTCTATTTTGGACATGTTGAGTTTGAGATATCTCTGGGACATCTAGTTTAAATACTTTATGGGAATTTTGGTGATGTAGGACTGCAGTTCAGGGGAGATTAGGGTTATATAGACAGATTTGTAAATCCATTGCAAAGAGATGAGAATTTGAACCAAGAGAATTTATGAGGTCTTTAAGTGACAAAGTAGAGAAAAAAAACAAAAAACAAAAAACTGAAGAGGACCTAAAACAAAGTCTTACAGAACATCAACTTTAAGGGGCATGATATAGATGATGAACCAAAAAGGAAAATGAGAAGTAGTCAGGCAGATAGGAAGAGAACCAGGAGAGAGTAGTGTCATGAAAACCCAGAATCCTCAGGAAAAGAGAATGGTCAACAGTGTGAAATGTAGAGGAGAAAAAGAAGATTAAAGACTAGAGAACGCCGACAGATTTCTTAATTAAGAGATTATTGATAACTTTTGAGAAATCATTTTCTTTGAGTTAAGAAATCTAAAGCTAGATTGCAAAAAAGATTGAAAAATGAGTGAAAGGATAGGAAGTGGAGGTAAAAAGCTTTTTCTAAGAGTTTGTTTAGTAGAGCTAAAAGATCATGGGACAATCACTTGAGGGCATTGGAGGAATGAAGGAAAGTGTTTAACGACTATGTCTGAAGACCAGGAAAGAAACTAATAGACAGGAAGAGATTCAATCAATCCATTAATAAGCATTTATTTAATGCTTCCTATGTGCCAGAAAACCTACCGAGTGCTAGGGATACAAAGAAAGGTAACTAAAATCCTTGCCCTCAAGTGGGTCACATTCTAATTGTGGAGACAACATGTAAATAACTAGGTATATACAAGATCTATATATAAAATTGCTAGAAGGTAATCTCTAAACAGAAGGCACTAGGAGCTAATAAGCCATTTCCATCGTTTCTGCCTCTTTGTGGAGCAAGTTGATGCAAAGAACATTCTTCAGAGTGTGAAATTGCCCCACTGTGTTGTCATGAAACTCAAGAATATTTTAAGGTTGTAGTCATCTGTTCTGACTTTTCACATGATGTGGCAGGCCATGCTCAGTTGAGAGCAAATCATCACTCTGCTTAATATCATCCAGCACATGAGAAAATGGATTTAAAATGTGTGTGCACCAATCATTATTAACTTTTAAGCAAAAATCATAAATTCAAAATATTAAATGGAATTGAACTGACAAATTCAAATTTTAGGATCAAATTTGGTCAACCTTCATTTTCAATAACTTTTCTTACAATTCGCTCATTGCTCTTGTGATATATTGTTCAACAAAGGCCAGTTGGCCTGATATATCTTCCATTTGTGAGAAGCTCAAAAGTCACCTTTTGAAATTGTTCTTTTGTTTCCATCCCTAAAAATTCAAACTCTTACATCACTGATTTAAGTGCCCCCTGAAATGTGTAATTACAAAAACATTTTGAAAATTAAAAATACTTCTATTCTTGTGCCCATCCATTACTACTGAGGTGTTAAAATAATTTATTCCATTATATTAACGATTGCTTGATGCATCAAAAGATAATTTGCCATGTAATTTTGTTAAACCTGAAACTCTAGCATATTTTCTTGATAATACCATTAATATATCAAGAGTAAATAAAATGTTTAGTGGTAGGCACATTAATTATCGCCTTCATCTACTGGTGTTTAAAACTAAGAAATAATTAAATGTGCTTTAATAAGATATGGTTCTGAGAAAGCAGGATCATTTATGAATTGCTAGAGGTGCGTAGAGCTGCGTTTCCCTTGAGAGACGGAATTTATGCCTAACACCCCGCTGATTGTTCAGGAGGTAAGGAACCAATAGCTGCGTGTACAGAGGTTTAATTTAAAGTGTGTTTCTCACTAGGCTGCTCACAACACTTAATTAAACTCTGCTGTTTTGGCAATGACAAATGCTGTAGTGCAAAAGGAACCCGAGTAGCAGTGACTGAGAAGCTTTTGTAATTTCTTTCATGAGCAGTGGCAGCCAGATTTAGGTCAGAAAAGAAAGCAGGAATAAAAAGAGACTTATTTAAGGTGTTTGGCCAAAGTTACCACTTTTAAGCATCTATTTTAAGTACCAAAAAGTGCTGCTTTATTTAAAGGATTTAACCATGTGGTGTTTATGGGAAATAATGCCTGTAAACAGAAAAAACAATTTCTAGCCTATTTTGAAGTCTTTGTGTCTTTGGGGCTGGGGGAAAAAAAAACACTGCCTTTGCATGAGTAATTATAAAAATTGAAATAATAATTGGCTCTAGTCCACGGTTAGGATTTGTAGTTATGGTTGCATACTATACATATACACACACACACATATACACACATGTATACACACATATGCATGTATGTATATGTATGTATATATGTGTGTGTGCACATATGTGTGTGTGTGTGTGTGTGTGTGTGTGTGTATCATCAGATTTCATGCTGGCTCTAGGTTCCCAGATGCAAGTTGATCATTCTTAATAGTTTCAAAATGAAGAACTGGGGTGGTATTGCCTTGGTCTAAGCGAAACTATCTGATCCTTTGCATTTAAGTGATATTTAGATTGCCAGGAGTACTCCAGGAAACTCAAGTTGAAACCTCTAGTCTGTTCCAAGTTAGTGAACTTGGCCTAAAAATGATAGCTAACATTTATTTATTGTTTTGTGAAGCTATACTTTGTTGTCTTTATTAGAACAAGCTTCCTTCCAAAAGATTCCTACAGAACAATAGTCCATGCTGCAAGTCTTTTCCTACATCCCTGTTATCCTACCCAAGAAAAGATGTTAAAAACAGTTTTAACATCAAGGACAACTGCAAAGTAGTGTCAGGTCTCAGAGTGAGCACCAGCATGCCAAACCGCCATTTCCTTGTCTATCTAGAAGATATTACTTAATGGCATAGAATTATAAATTGTTAGAAGTGGAAGGAACCATAGAGATCATTCAGTCAACTTCTCTTACTTCACAGATAAATGATTTACCCAAGGTCTCATAATGAATGGATGGCAGAGCCAGGAATAAGCCACAAGTCTCTCAGCTCCTAGTCTAGTGCTCTTCTCACCAAGTGATTTTCCTTCCTATTCAATTGGTAAATATGTTGTTTTACAATGTAAAAAAGTTGAAAAAAGAAGTTTTGGTATTTACTTAGATTCTTAACCATAGCTGAGTTTGAAAATGTTAGTAATCTACAATTCTCTTCCTCTTTAAAATACAGCCATGGGATTTATACCATCACCAACATACCATTTTAATGACTCTTTTGAGTGAAAAGAAAGCCTTAACTAATTAATTAATGCTTGCTTAATACTGTGGAAACAATATAATGCATTGCCTAACTTGACTGACCCTTTTCAATTGACATTATAATTATGGATACCCCACAAAAATTTATTTTTTTCAACCTATACTATAGACTCATATGTTCACCAAGTCTTAGATTTGGAAAGAACCTTAGAGTTTATGTAATTTCCATTTAATGAAGAAATTGAAGTCAATTCAATTCAACAGCATTTGTCAAGCGTCTGCTTACTATGCACTAGCCACTGTGCCATCTATTGAAAACACAAATACAAAGGGATACCTCCCTGTCCTCAACAGGGTTTACATTTTATTGAGGAGAAACAACACGTACACAGATATGTAAATATAAAATATATAAAAATAAATACAAAGGGGCAGCCTTTTTGAGGGACAGAAGTGGAGGAGCACTAACAACTGGGTGAATCCAGAAAAGAGGAGAACTTGGCCCTGAATGGAGTAAGGCAAATCTAGGAGACAGAAGGAAGGAGAGCAAACAGTCAGTCAGGGGAAATAGGTGGTAAAAAATCATGGTTATGGTACGTGGGATATCATGCATTGGAAAGAATAAGTAGACCAGGTTGGCAGAAATAGAGAGTTTGTAAGGGAGAGCAATGTCAAATTAATCTGAAAAGAAAAAATTGAGCGAGATGGTGAAGGGTTCTAAACACCAAAGAAATGCATTTGTATTTTATCCTAGAAGCATTAGAAAGACAATGAAGAAGTTGCTTTAGTGAGGAGTGACATGGGCAGACTTGTACTTAAGGAAAAATGAATTTGGCAGCAGTTTAGATGGCAAACTAAAGAGGGGAGTACCTAAAGGCAGAGAGGAGAATTAAAAGGTAAGAGCAATAGTTCAGGCAAAAGATGAGGGCCTGAAATAAAGTGAAGGCCATGTGAATAGAGAGAAAAGGATGAGTACAAGAAATGCTGAGGAATCCTTTCTACAACAATTTTGACAGGTAGTGATTCAGCCTTGGCTTGGGCTTTCTCTGTAATGGGGAAACCCTTTGATTTGTAAAGCCTATCTTATTGTTAAACATCTCCAGTATCTTAATGTGTCTTTCTGCCTGATTGCAGAAGCACTTTTGATATCAAGGGAATCTGTCACATTGGTGAGACGGGGCAAGGGTTCTATTTTGTGCAAGATTGTAAAATCTGTAGTAGGACTACAAATGCTATTTAAATATTGTAGGCAAGATAGGGGTATAAATTAGCAAAGGTTGCCCATAGTTTCGGACTACAGACTATATAGTGTATTCAATTTTACAAGAGATTATATTTATATTTCATTATGACATGTATTTGGCAAAACCTATGTATTGTGTAAATTGTTGTGCCTTTGGTAATAGACCTTTTTATTTCTTTGGTTTCTTGTTATGCAGGGACAAGTGTCATATTCACAGAGAAATAAGTCACATTTCTCTTTCCAATTGGAATACAGTATATATCCAACCTGACAGCTTCAAAGACAGTACACCAAGAAGTGCTATATTTGAAAGACTGGACTGGGACATGCAAAATGATATTTCAAGACTGAAAATGGCATGAAAAGATTTCTATGGAATGTGGTTTTTAATCTAATCTATTTTCATTGGATTTCTGCTTTCTTAAGAGAAGAAAAAGGACACAATATAAGCTACTACTATGCTTAAGGCTACATAGATTTAGAATGGCAGAAAAAATTAGTGGTGTTCACACCAACATCTTTAGATGCTTCACTCTATTATTTGTTAATGGGTAAAGTTTCAATACACAGTCTCAAAAACCTTGACTTGATCATGGAGAGTTAGGATATTATGCAAATATTTCATTTATTTTCTCATTCCCCCAATCTCTCTTGTTAGATTTTTTACTAGAGTATTTTATGTGGATCTTTCCTTTGACCTCATCATTCTTTACTTTACACAATTACTATTTGTATACATATATGTTGTTCTGTCATCTTCTTTCCCTAATAGAATGTAAACTTTTTAAGGGAAAGGACTAAAAGATTATATGAATTAGGAAAAATTATACCCAACTGAAGAAGTATGTTATTCTAACTTTAATACAATTCCAAAGACAGTAAGGTTCAAGTGCTTCCCCCCAACCCATATCCCTCATCTTCCCCTCCAATATTATAGTTCTTTTGCACATTTTTTATGTCAGTAAATTACCTCATTCTATCTCTCCCTTTACTATTCTCCCAGTGCATTCTTCTTTCTTACCTCTTAATTTTATTTATTTTTTAGATGTTATCCCATCATGTTCAACTCACACCCACGCCCTCTGTCTATGTATACTTTGTCTAACTGCCCTAATAACAATAAAATTCTTAGGAGTGACAAGTATCATCTTCCCATGTAGGAATGTAAAAGTTTAACCTTACTGATTCCCTTGTGGGTTCTCTTTCCTTGAATCTTCTATTTGAAAGTAAAATTTTGTACTCAGCTTTGGTCTTTTCAATAGGAATTCTTGAAAGTCCTTTAATTCATCAAATATCCACTTTTTTTCCCTTAAAGGTTTATCCTCAGTTTTGCTGGGTAGGTGATTCTTGGTTGTAATCCTAGCTCCTTTGCCCTCTGCACTATCATATTCCAAGCTCTCCAATTCTTTAATGTAGAAGCTGCTAAATTTTGTGCTATCCTAACTGTTGCTCCATGATATTTGAATTGTTTCTTTCTATCTACTTGCAATATTTTCTACTTGACCTGGGAGCTGTGGAATGTAGCTATAATATTCCTGGGAGTTTACATTTTGGGATCTTTTTCAGATGGGAGTAAATGGATTCTTTAAATTTCTATTTCACCCTTGGGATAGAAGATTTCAGGTCAGTTTTCCATGATAGTTTCTTGAAAGATGATGTCTAGGCCCCCTTTTTATGAACATGGCTTTCGGGTAGTCCAGTAATCCTTAAATTATTTCTCCTAGATCTATTTTCAAGGTCAGTTGATTTTGCCAATGAAATAATTTACATTTTCTTCTATTTTTTCATTATTTTGATTTTGTTTTATTGTTTCTTGATGTGTTGTGGGATCATCAGTTTCCACTTGCTCAAATCTAATTTTTTCATTGAGGTTTTGAAGCTCTTTTTCCATTTGGCCAATTCTACTTTTTTTTTTAAGTTTTTTTTTTAATTAATTAATTTATTTTTAGTTTTCATCATTCACTTCCAGAAGATTTTGAGTTCCAAATTTTCTCCCCATGTTGTCCCTCCTCCCACCCCAAGATGTCATGCATTCTGAATATCCCTTCTTCTAATCTGCCCTCCCTTCTATCTCCCTCCCCCTTCTCTTATCCCCTTCTCCTTAAATTATCCTGTAGGGCAGGAGAGATTTCTATACCCCATTCCCTGTATATCTTATTTCCCAGTTGCATGTGAAAACAAGTTTTTTTAACTTTTGGTTTTAAAACTTTGGGTTCCTAATTTTCTCCCTTCCTCCCTCCCCATCCACCTCATTGAGAAGGCAAATAATTCAATATAGGTTATACATGTGTAGTCATGTAAAACACTTCCATAGTAGTCATGTTGTGAAAAACTAAGTATATTTCCCTTCATTCTATCCTGCTCCCCATTTATTCTATTCTTTCTTTTTGACTCTGTCCGTCCTTAGAAGTGTTTGCTTCTGATTACCCCCTCCCCCAATCTGTCCTCCCCTATCATCCTCCTACTCTCTTGTCACCTCCCCACTGCTCCCCCCATTTTCCTGTAGGGTAAGATAGATTTCCATACCCAATTGAGTATGTATGTTATTCTCTCCTTAAGCCAAATCCTATGAAAATAAGATTCACTCATTCCCTCTCACCTTCCCCTGTTTCCCCTCCACTGTAAAAGCCTTTTCTTATTTGTTTTATGTGAGATAATTTATTCCATTCTATCTCTCCCTTTCTCCTTCTCTTAGTATAATCCTCTCTCACCCCTTAATTTTATTCTCCAGATATCACCCCTTCATCTTCAACTCACCCTGTGCCATCTATCTATCTATCTATCTATCTATCTATACATATATACATACATGTAATTTTTTCCCCTCCAACTACTCTAATACTGACAAAAGACTCATGAGTTACAAAAATCATCTTTCAATGCAGAATGTAAACAGTTCATACTTAATAAGTCTCATGATTTTTCTTTCCTGTTTACCTCTTCATGTTTCTCTTGAGTCCTGTATCTGAAAGTCAAATTTTCTGTTCAGTTCTGGTCTTTTCATCAAGAATGCTTGAAAGTCCTCTATTTCACTGAATGTCCATGTCCATTTTTTCCCCTGAAGGATTATGCTTAGTTTTGCTGGGTAGGTGATTCTTGGTTGTAATCCTATCTCCTTTGCCCTCTGGAATATTATATTCCAAGCCCTGCGGTCCCTTAATATAGAAGCTGCTAAATCTTGTGTTATCCTGATTGTGTTTCCACAATATTTGAATTGTTTCTTTCTGGCCGCTTGCAATATTTTCTCCTTGACCTGGCAACTCTGGAATTTGGCTACAATATTCCTAGGAGTTTTCTTTTGGGGATCTCTTTCAGGAGGTGATCTGTGGATTCTTTCCATTTCTATTTTGCCCTCTGGTTCTAAAATTTTAGGGAGGTTTCCCTTGATAATTTCTTGAAAGATGATGTCTAGGCTCTTTTTTTTGATCATGACTTTCAGATAGTCCAATAATTTTTAAACTCTCTCTCCTGGATCTATTTTCCATGTCAGTTGTTTTTTTTTTTTTTTTTCAATGAGATATTTCACATTGTTTTCTATTTTTTTGTTCTTTTGAATTTGTTTTGCAATGTCTTGATTTCTCATAAAGTCACTAGATTCCAATCGCTCCATTCTAATTTTTAAGGAAGTATTTTCTTCTGTAAGCTTTTGGACTTCCTTTTCCATTTGGCCCATTTTGCTTTTTAAGGCATTCTTCTCCTCATTGGCTTTTTGGACCTCTTTTGCCATTTGGGTTAGGCTATTTTTTAAGGTGTTCTTTTCTTCAGTATTTTTTTGTGTCTCTTTTAGCAAGCTGTTGACTTGTTTTTCATGATTTTCTTGCATCACTCTCAGTTTTTTCTCTACTTTTCTTACTTGCTTCTCAAAATCCTTTTCGAGCTCTTCCATGACCTGGGACCAATTCATATTTTTCTTGGAGGCTTTGGATGTAGGAGCTTTGACTTTATTGTCTACTTCTGATTGTATGTTTTGATCTTCTTTGTCACCAAAATAGGATTCTATGGTCTGACCATTTTTGTGCTGCTTGCTCACGATCCCAGCCAATTACTTGAGTTATAAACTCTTTGTTAAGGTAGGGGTCTTCTTCCAGTGTGGAGAATGTACTGTCCCAAGCTTTGGGGGTTTTGTGCAGCTGTTTTCAGAGATACTTCTAGGGATCTGTAAATTTTCAGTTCTTCCAAGGTGCTATGATCAAAGGCGAGGTGTTTACTCCTTTCCTGACCTGTGCTCTGGTCTATGAGTGACCACAAGCACTCTTTTCTGTCTTGGTACTGTGAGGAGGATTTCCTCTCCACCATCACTACAAGCTCCACCATGCCAGCAGTCCTCCTTGCCCCAGGACTGCCACCCAGAACTGTGACCCAGATCCAAGTACAGACAAAGCAAGAGAATCTTGCACGAGCAAAGAGATCCCTGCAATCCCTCTCTGATTAGCCATTCTATTCCCCCTCAGTCTATCGGCTTGAAATTCTGGAAGCAGCTGCCACCCTGGAGTCAAGCTTGGGGACTACGGCTGAGACCAAGCTTCTTTCTCACCACAGATACAAACTTTTCCTCCTGACCTTCGAAGTTGACTTTGGCGTTCATGGGTTGAGAAGTCTGTGATTCAGTCTTCTAAAGCCTGCTCCAGGTTCACTGAGGCCTGTGCGCCCACGCCATGCTGTGTTCCTCAACCAGTCTGGCATGATATACCTTTTTGATCAACCATCTAGGCTGTCTTTGGCTGTAAATTTTTTCATTCTGTTTTTTTGTGGGTTCTGCTGCTTTAGAGTTTTTAAGACCCATTTATAGGTATTTGGAAGGGTTTGGGGGAGAGCTCAAGCAAGTCACTGCTTTTACTCCACCATCTTGACTCTGCCCCTCTGCCAATTCTACTTTTTAAAGAGTTCTTTTCCTCTGTGAATTTTTGTACATCTTTATCACGTGGCCAATTTTGTTTTTTAAGAAGTTTTTCTCTTCAGCAGATTTTTGTGCCTCTTTTACCTTTTGGTTTATTCTGTTTTTTAAACTGTTAAATTCTTCAGTATTTTTAATGTCCTCTTTACTAAACTCTTTTTTCATAGTTTTTAAAAAATTTTTTCTCATAATTTTCTTGCATTATTTTATTTTTTCCCAATTTTTCCTCTACCACTCTTACTTGATTTTTGAATTCCTTTTTTGAGTTCTTCCAGGAATGTTTTTGGAGTCTGGGACAATTCATTTTTCTTTGAGGTTTTGAATGTAACAGTTTTGACTTTGTTGTCTTCTGAAATTGTGTTTTGATCTTCCCTCTTACCATAATAATTTTCTATGGTTAGCTTCTTTGTTGTTGTTGTTGTTGTTGTTGTTGTCGTTTCCTCATTTCCCCACCCTATCTCTTGACTTTTAACTTTATGTTGTATTGGACTCTGCTCAGAAGGTGGAGGGGGTACTGTCCTAAGCTTCAGGTTTTTTGTGCAACTGTTTTCAGAGCTATTTTTGGGAGGTCTTAAAGTTTTCAGTTCTTTCAAGGTAGTATGACCTAAGGAAAAGAGTATTTCCTACTCTCCTGGTCTGTGTTCTGCTCTGTGATTGACCTTAAGCACTCTTTTCCACCCTAGAACTATGCACAGGGTCTCCACTTCCCTGTAGTTGAAAACTCTAGTGCAATAGTGCTCCTCATCACCCTGGAAATGTGATCTAGGGCGGTGACCTAGATCCAAGTATGGGCAGTGCACTGGTGTTCTTCATCCAATGCCAGCAAAGAGTGTAATGTAATCTCATTCTGACCAGTTGCTTGACCCCCTTACATTCTGTGGACTGAGAGCTCTTAAAGCCACTGTTGCTGATTCACTTGCCTCCGTAGCCTGCTGCTGGCTTGCCTGTGCTGAGCTGTGCTTCACTCTCACCTTGGTGCAACAGACCTTTCCTGCAGACCTTCTGAGCTGTCTTGGGCTGAACAGTTGTTTCACCTCATCCTTTTGTGGGTTCTGCCACTCTAGCATTATTTAAAGTTATTTGGAGGGGAATTTGAGAGAGCTTACATTTGAGTGAAGGAAAACTAAATATACAGGCGAATGTGAGCCAGGGAGGGGTATTTTAGACAGATAAGTAACAGGAATATGAGTGGAGCCATGAGACGACTGATTAGCATGTCAATTTCCAGGACTAATAGCATTGATCTGATTGATATGTCCAGTTAGTCAGTCAATAATTGCTTTATTCCAGACATTTTGCTAAATGCTGGAGATTGGAAAAACAACAAAAGAAAACCAATAAAAAAATCTCTGTCCTCGAGGATCTTATATTCTTCTGAAGAAGCTAATATTTAAAAAAAAATACATACAAAACATATACAGTGTAAATGGAAAATAATCCCAGAGAGAAGTTACTTGGGTGGTGGCAGTGGTAGAGTATAAAGGGGAATAAAATACAATAAGATTGAGAAGGAATGAAGGGATCAGTATGGGAATGGATTTAAGAGCCAAACAGAAGCATGTGTACATAAAAGAATAAATGCTGTAAAATTAGAAATGACAAGATTTGACAATGTATTGAACGCATGGAGTAAATGCTAGTGAGGAGTCACACTCATGGAAGCCTGAGTGATTGGTAGGATAATCATTCCACCGATAGTAGTAAAGAAGTTTTTAAGAAGGAAGAATTTGGGGAGGAAGGTTATAAGGTCTGTTTTGGACATATTGAGATCAATATGTCTAAGGGAAATCCAGTTTGAGATATTTGAGAGGAGGTAGGTGGTACAAGCCTAGAACTCAAGTTAGTAATTAGAGTTAAATATATTTATATCTATATCTGTATCCGATCTATATCTATATCTATATCAATATCATCTATCTGGGGATCATCTGCATAAAACCATAATTAAATCTGTAGGAGCTGATAATATTACCAAGTAAAATAGTATAGAGGGAGAAGAGAAGAGAGTCCAAGACAGAGTCATGGGTACCTGGATGAAGATCCACCCAAAGAGACTGAGAAGGAACAGTTATATAAGTAGGAGAAGAACCAGAAAAGAGTATTGTCTCAAAAAACTAGAGAGGAGACAGTATGCAGGAGAAAAGAGTGATCAACAGGGTCAAAGGCTGTAAACAAGTCAAGAAGGATAATGACTAAGAAAAGATCGTTAGATTGGTAATTAAGGGTTCATAGTGAACTTTGGAGAGAATAGCTTCTGTTGAATGATAAGGGCAGAAGCAAGAATGCAGATTGCAGAGGATTTAGAACACAGAGAGGTAAGAGGAAGTAGATGATCCTAGTGTAGATAACTTTTTAAAAGAGTTTAGCTGAGACATGTATGAGAGATCTAGTATTATCACCAGTGGAGTAGTGGATAGACCACCAGATCTGGAGTCAGGAAGACCTTAGTTCAAATCTGGTCTCAGACACTTCTTAGCTGTGTGACCCTGGGCAGGTCACTTAACGCTGTTTGCCTCAGTTTCCTCATCTGTAAAATGAGCTGGAGAAGGAAATGGTGAACCACTCCAGTATCTTTGCCAAGAAAACCCCAAAAGGAGTCTTGAAGAGTGAGACACAACTGAAAATTATTAAAACAACAATAACAACAACAACAAAACAACTGGTAAGATCAAGTTTTTTTTTGTTTGTTTTGTTTTGTTTTTGTTCTTGTTTTTGCTTTTGTTTTTGTTTTTGTTTTGTTTTGTTTTTTTCAGGACAAGGAGACATGAGTGTGTTTTTAGGCATCAAGGAAGTCAGTAGATAGTGAGAGACAGATTAGTAAGCCAGTAGGTATAATAAAGACGGCAATATGCTAGAGAAGTCAGGATGGATTGTGATAATTTGTGCATATAGAAAGGCTTGTCCTGGCAAGAAGGACCCCCTCTTCATGTGAGACAAGGATGAAGGAGGAGATATAGGGGAAGATATCTTAATTATGTGAGCTGAGGAGTAGAAAAGAGGGAGCTTTTGGTGAATGGCTTAAATTTTTTTCAGTAAAGTGTGAAGTGAGAGGCACAATCTCTGCCCACCTTCTTAGGTAAGAGGGTATGCCATGGAAAGCTTGAGGATGGATGTAAGGGTTAGGAATGATCTCAGTGGTGAATGGGATAATGAATCAATTAGGGAGACTTAAAAGATCTTGCTTCACTGAGGTCCTAGTTGAGATTCTGTGCAATAAATTCGTAGTAGACCCATTTGGCATGGTTTTATGATTTTCTCCAACTTTATTAGTAGCACATAAAGGAGAGAACATGGCAGATTGTGTGGGTAATCTAAGGCTAGGGCTTAGCAAGGCATGATCCACAATAAGATCAAGGGCAAGGGATTTGAGTGTAATGGATAGAGTTGAATTGATTCATCAAGGGGTTAAGATGCAGAAGAAAGGAGAGTGTAGCCAGTGCAGGGAAGATGGTCTGGGAAAGAGGGGAGGGAACATTAGAAGGGTTGCAGGGCAGAGCACTCTGTGGTATCATAGCATTGAAATGCCCACAGAACAGCAGTGACTAGCTATGAAGAACTCTCACCAGCCAGAGCACAGGGCTCCAGCAGCTGGACAGTTGGATGGAAGCTAGGAAGCAAGTTCTGTATACCTAGTACTTAGTACACTGCCCTGCACCTATCTACCTGTTTATTAAACACTTGTTAAATGAATGAATGAATTCCGTTTTGGAAAATGTATTTTCCTTATACACGTAATATATACTGTTCTACAAATATTCTACTAATTTACTGTAGACTGAATGTCTTTCTATTGAACAATAACAACTTAAAAAAAAATTTGTACTCCTTAGAACCTGAATCATCTCATTCACCCCTCTTCATTATCCACAGACTGATTTGTTGCTTTGGGAAGTTCTCAGGATCATTTTAATTTTCTTTGATTTCTTGGCCCTTTTCCTGGAGCCCATCTACTTTCAACAGTCATACTCATTGACTGCTATATTTTTAAACTTAGAAAATATTGGGCAAGCATAGGAATTAGCAGGTTATTTGGAGTTAGCTAGACCTTTGACTACACAAGGAAGATAAAGAAATTTAATAGTAGAAGCACAGTGTGCAATACATGGAGTGTGTGTGATACATAGAGGGAAAATTGCTGCACTAGACATCACAAGAAATAGAGTCTAGTCCTTGATTTCAAACTGATTTGCTGGGTGACTTTGGACAAGCTGAATTTTTTTTTTCTCAATATCTCATCACAAAGAGAATTGTTGTGACAATCCACAAAAATGCTATTCAAAAGTGCTTTTCAAATTATAAAGCCCTTTGAAAACTGTAAAGTTAAACAGAAATATGTTTTAATAATATTACAAGTTATCTGTGACCTCATCATTATGTTTTCTCTGACATGCAGATCATAACTCTTCCATCCCTTCCCATCCGGCACAATTTTGTCCTTGTTCTCCCTTGAGGTTACCATAAAAGGCCCCCCCAATGTCATGGGGGTTTTTATGTTTTCTTGATATCTTTGGGATATCTAAAAAGTACAACTTTCCTTTAAGGGAAAGTGCTTGCATTTTTTTTTTCCTTCTCTCCAACCTGAATTATTCAAGTTGGCCATTTTATATTAATTCATTTTTTTCAATAGCTTTCCAACTTTGCCAGGATAGAAACACAAGAAAGATCCTGTGGTGCAGCTGAGGGACAGTTAGATTTGAAACCATCCAGCTTGGGTTTGCAACTCGGCTCTGCCAGCATTTGACTTTTCTGAGACATAGTTCCTTTAGTTGTAAAATACAGGTTGGACTAGATGATCCTTAAAAAAACTCCCTTCTGTTTCTAAATCTATGAGCCTATATGATAATGTAATCATTCCTAGCACCAGATAAACAATGCTTTTTTCATATTTTGTTTTCTCTTCCATGTTGTTATTCATTTAGCTTCTTTGGGAAATCTGACTGGCTTCTGAGGGCAGAAGCTGCTTATTATCCTGCACTCATCTTCTTATGTCCAGTAGGAACACAAACCTCCAAATGCATTAGTCATTTTCAATGCCCTTCCTATTCACTGTGCTTAACTTCTGTTGCTTATATCCCATCCCCCAAGATGAAGCAGTTACAGACTCTACTAGAGTTGTTAAGGCAAAACTTCATCTCCCCAGCATTTAGAGAGAAAATCCATTCAAAACAGATAGCAAGTAATTCAGCCAGGCCCTATTTACCCTAGTCATTTATTTTAAAACTGTAACACTAAAACCAGTCCATTTTAAATGGTAGATAAAAGGCAGTGAAATTGATGAATGCCTTTTGGCAAGTACAGTTGAGTTTTCATGGGGTTTTATACATTATTGACACTGTCAGTGATTTCCATGATTGGGGCTACAGCTGGGATATTATTATTACCATGTTGCAGTACTTCTGTTGGGAGGCTATTCCATAGTCACAGCTGGAAGTGTTAGTGGCATTTGATGTTCATGACCTGTGGTGATTGTACCATTTTATAACAGGAGTTCAGAAAATCCACGGTCAAGAATTACGCTGTATCGGACCAAGTGACTTAAGCAAGTAGGAGACAGAAAGAGAATAAATAGGAGTGGCCCCAGTCAGAATTCAATTGTTGCCATGAGAAATTGAATAGGATGGCATGAGGGTAATGTCAAGGCACAATTATACTCATCAATACAAAAATCTGGGGAGGATGTGCTGGCATTGATGCACATCCTTCAGGGTGGGGACATTGTATGTCTTCAGAGCCAAGTACAATTCGTAACACAAACTTGTATGACAGAAGGATTGTGGTGAATAATGAGTGATTCTCTGGATTCCTCATAAGGTACCAGCAGGCATAAAATCAAGAGATGAGATTTAATTTCAGAAAGAAAGGTGAGACTTTACCCTAAAGCAAATTATTCAGGCTGTTGCATCACTTGTGACCCTGTGCAAGTGCCTTGGCTTCTCTAGAATTTCAGTTTCTTTATCTATAAAATGGAGGGAAATAATACTTGCACAGAGGTTGGAAAACTTAAAGCTCAATGTGCCTGTGGGTTAAGTAAGTTATTTCTTTGCTGTTACACATGCTGATTTTAAATATGAATGGAGCAGATAGCTGCCTACAAAGTATTATTAGAGAGTAAGAGAAAGACACTCTTCCCTTCTGCTCCTGCAGCCCAGTAACATCTCTGCAACTATCCTGGCAAAGCACCTGAAATCCCAACATTATTAACCTATTCTTTGACGTTAAGGCATTATAGATACAGGAGTTTCCTGATGGAGCCATTATTACCCTTTCATTCTTTATCATTGACTAGAAAGAAAAACTCTGAGCAAATAGGATACAAGACAAAAGTGTAGGGACATGAAGAGTGGTGGGTCTGGGGCATTGGGTACCATGTGATAGTCCATAGATTTCTAGACCTTAAATCAGAAACACATGGCTTGTTACACTTGGGAGCTCTTTGACCTTGGCAAATATCATTTAGGTTCTCTCATCTTCCTTTTCCTCAGTCACAAATTAGGGATATTGATACCTTTAGTACCTACTTCCCAATTTTCTTTTGAGATTCAAATGAGATAAAGTATGTACAGAATTTTGCAAACCTCAAGGCACTGAACTAGTGAGTTATTATTAGTGTTTGCCTAAGAAGGTAAAGTATGTTGAGGCATTGAAAATCAGGAACAATATATAAGCACCAGCCCCTAGGAATAGATATTTCTAAGGAGGCAAAAGGTAATTCAAGGCGAGTTTTGCCCATTTCATAACTCTGCTTAGTACTGGCCATCTTTATGTGACAAAGAAGAGAACTGATGCCATGAGACATGCAACATTTTCCCTCTGGCCTTTTCTCTCTCTCAGAGCCATGGCTGCTTTATATCTCTCTCAGGGTTCTAAGGTACCCTGAAGAGTCTGCAGGTGTCCCTTCTTTATCACCATCAGCTCATGCCCCATACCTGTTATGTCATTCTTATTCTTAGAGGCTTGTGACTAGCACTTCAGTTCCATTTAACCACTTGTGAACAATTAGTTTTTATAAAAAGGCATTAACTCCAAAGCCTTAGCCTGAACTATTATGCAAACATTTTTCCTGCCCTTCCAGAAACACATGCCACATGGGTGACAAATTTCCCTGACACCACCTTAGCCTCTGGAGTAGTATACTCACAACTTAGTTCAGTTTTTACATAGTATTAGTCTCACCAAGTTAATAATGTCCAGATGTGACAGGATGGCTAGATGAACCTAAGTCTCACTACTGGGCATCAATGCTGTCCTGGTTGCAAAACCCACCAAAATTTCTTTGGCTTTGCTCTGCCAAACTTAAAACTCCCAGTGTCAGTATAGTCTTTCATCAGCTGCTGTGAGCTAAGGAGTCACAAATGAAGTCTAAAGAAAATGAGACAAAAGAGGAAGTAGCTAGAGTTGACTTTTTCAATGCCTCCACAGTTAGTCAAAAAGCCTCCTCTTTAAGATGCAGTTACCTGAATGAAACCAGTTACAGAATGTCTACACATGCTGCACAGCCTCTCCAAGGTCCTTCCCTTGCATGTCAGCACTATTTTCCCAAAAACAGGTTTCCCAGGTTCTCAACTTTGGAGAGATTTCATCCTAGGTACTTTGTGGATTCATCAGACCTCAATTACAGATGGATCATAAGTTATAGAGGCAGAAGACCTCTTAGAGATATTCTAGGACAACTTTTTCATTTTAGTAAGAGAAAAATGAGTCCTGGAGAAATCATAGGATAATATGTTGAAAGTTAGCCAGTCTAATCCCCTCATTTGACAGATGGGAAAATTGAGCCCCAAGGGAGGTTGATTGACTTACCCTGAGGTCCTGAAAGTAGTGAATGTCAGAAGTGAAAGGACTTTCTTAAAGTCCTGTATCTAGCAAAAGATATAACCCTACCCAGAATCCATATCTCCTTAAGCTCTAGTCCTTTGTACTATACTATTTAAGATACTGATATGTTTTTTTTTCTCTAAGTATTTGGATAATTACATCATAGAGAAGCAAATATTGAGTTGAAAGCTCTGGCTTTGTATCTCTTAAATTTATAGTTAGCTCCCAAATTTTTTTAATTTTTTTGTCACTGTAACTTGCTGAGCAACATTTGAAAGAATGATGTTTAACAACAACTGTGTTTAACAAAACATGTTCTCAGTTCCCTAGGATTTAGATTTAAAGAATTTTGCAGTACCTTTTTTTTTCCAATCAAAATGGCAAAAATGACTATTATTTGTAAAGAGCATTTGGGGTATGTCAAGTAGTCCAAGTTTGTAGTACGCTTCAGGAGGAAAATTCACTAGAAGATTTTTAGCAAATGCTAGCTTTCTCAGTCAATATTCCACTTAAAGAACCATTAGGTGTGGTGCAAATTTACCCACAGTTTGTGCTGGGTCTCTGCCCTTCTGTAGAGGGAGACCCTTCTATAGACTCTTTAGCTGTGCTTTTGTGTTTCTTAGCCCACCTACGTTTTACAAACCTGAACAACTCCCACTCTTGTAAGAGGAGGATTGCCTATTATATAGATGGAGTAAGCATCTGCCAGGTTTCAATGTGCCCATTTAATATTGTTAAAAACAAAAATATATACAACTACATATATGTGTGTGTGTGTGTGTATACATACTTTATATATGTGTGTGTACGTATATGTATATGATTTGTTGCCAAATCACAATCTTTTTTCAGGTATACACCTCCTCATCCCCACTCACTACCACTCAATGAATCTTTTCCTGTAACAACAAGACAAAAGTCAGGTAAAAGACACCTACGAGTATACCTATTTTCTACTCTTGGGTTCCCACTTAGAAGAGTAGGGGGTACGTTCCCTAATTTTTTCCTTAGATTTAAAATTGGTCATTATATTTATACAGTTTTTGGTGCCTATGTAATCTCAAAAAACTCTCTTTTACTCTTGATTTATTCCTGGAAAAACTGATTATATTTTAAGTAAAACCAAACCTTTATACTGCAGATGGAATAAACACAAAAGAATGCTAATACTTCCAGAAGTAAAGACACACTTTCATAGGATAAGAGATCCAGAGGTGGAAGAAACCATCCAAACTATTCACCTTTACAAATGTGGAAACTGAGGCCAAGTGTGGTTACGTGACATGTTCAAAGTTACATAAATAGTATCAAGGCGTAAGATCTGGACCCAAATCCTCTGATTCCAAATTCAGTGCTCTTCATACTATGTGACATGACCCTTCTAAGTGAAATCAAATTCTTCAGGGAATGAATTTTAATGTGTCAGTTCAGTCAGATTTTCTCTTTTATTTGTTATCTTTCCCCTTCAGAATGTAAACCCATTGAGAATGGGGATTTTCTTTTTTGCTTGCATTTGTATCACAATTTAGCACAGTGCCTAATAGAAAGTGCTTACTTAGTAAATGCTCTGTCTCCTGGTCTCTGTCTCTCTCTGTTTCTGTCTCAGTCTCTCCTCCATCCTCTCTTTCTCTCTCTCTCTTTGTCTCTCATCTGTCTATGTATCCATTTATATATCCATTTGTCTACCTAATCTATCATCTACCTATCTGTCTGTCTATCATTTATCTATCTGTCTATCATCTGTCTATCTATCTGTCTATCTATCTATCTGTCTATCTGTCTATTTCAAAGCTGTCTGTCCCCCTCTGATTTAGCGCATACCTCTCTTTCAGTAGAAAAGGCTAACAAGGGAGTTCCTTGCTTAGTGTCAGTTGGGGTTGTGCTGCTTATTATTCACCATCAGATGACGTCAGCTTGTTGGTATATTAGTCACATTTGCATACCTGCATTTGTTTTTCCTATGTATTCATAAATTATCAGGTCTTTGGCTCTCATAGATCTTCTCTCACTTGTTCCTTTGCTGCCTCCTTTAAATTTCCCATGTATGCCAGCTATTTGTCAAGCATTCTTATGCAGCAAGACACATATTTTGATGGACATCAATAACCTTTTTAGGTTAGGAGAGCTTTATTAAGTCATCCTTTAAAATACAGAAATAAGAAATTCCCTATATAAACTCCAGGAAGAAATTTGGGGGGAATAGAGCTGCAGAAAATGGAGGGGCAAAGCAGTGTAGTGGATAGGGTTCTGTACTTAGAGTAAGGAAGAACTAGATTCAAATTCTGATTGTGACACAGTATTGACTGTGTAACCGCAGGCAAATCACTTACTGTATCTGCACCTGAGGTTTTCATCTGTAAAATGAGAATAAAGATAGCTGTGGTACCTATCTCAGAAGGTTGTTTCGAGGCTCAAGTGAGATGATAATGATAATAATAATAACATACAATAATAATAACTTTAAGAATTGCAAAGTACTTTACAAATATTTTATCCTCACAACAACCCTGAGAGATAGGTACCCCTTGTTATACATGAGGAAACTGAGGTAAATAGTCCCATAGCTATGAAATATCTGATGCTGGATTTGACCTCAAGTCTTCCTGACGACATCAAGCACTCTATCCACTGAGCCACCTAGTAGCACATAATAGATCTAAAGATAATGTATATAAAGTGCTTAGCAAACTTTAAAGTACCATTCAATTGCCAATTAATGTGAAATAATTTGTAACAAATATAATAAGTTAAATAATATACCTTTTATTATTTGGACAGGTAACTTCCAAGGCCAAAGATTATATATATCACCAATATATCATACCATGCAATATTGATCCCATACCTCCAGCTAGTCAGACGTAGTTAGTAGAGACTTATTTTTCATCCTATCTTACCTGCTACTCAGGGCTTTTCTGAATCCATGCTCAATATATGTTTGATATGAATGATCGCTCTGTGACAAACAAGCCAAGTAACAATAAAAATGCAACCTAAGGGACTTCTAAAAATATGTTTTAAAAAAAAAACCACAACACCACTTTCTGAACTGATACTAATCCTCATCACATCTTGGTAAAGTACATAGAGATTCATTTTGTGGTTCACTTAGATCCTACTCAGCTCTCTCAATCAACCCATTCTCAAGGAGTTTACATTCTAAAGGAGAAAGATAGCAAATAAAAGGGAGAATCTGAGTGAGCTGACAGATGAAAATTCCTTCCCTGAAGCATTTGATTTCACTTAGAAGGGCCAAAGAGCACTGGATTTGGAATCAGAGGATTTGAGTCCAGATCCTACCCTTGTCACTTACTATTTATGTAACCTTGAACATGTCACTCAACCACTCTTGGCCTCAGTTTCCACATTTATAAAGATGAATGGCTAGGATGGTTTTTTTCCACCTCTGGATCTATTATCCTATGAAAGTGTCTCTTTACTTTTGGAAATATTAGCATTCTTTTGTGTTTATTCCATATACAGTATAAAGGTTTAGTTTTACTTAAAATATCAACAACTACCAACCCATATGACTTATTCTTTTCTCATCTATTTTATGCTAACGGTAAAGTATCACTGAGGGAGGAAGGGAAGAAGGAGAGGGAGGGAATGAGCATTTGCATAATGCTTACTCTGTTCTAGGCAGTGTGCTAAGTGCTTTTCATAAATACTATCTCATTTGATACAACAACCATGCAAGGAAGGTACTTTTATTATACCCATTTCTCAGTTGAGAAAACTGAGGCAAGCAGATGTTAAATAAATTGCCCAGGGTAACACAGCAAGTAAATGTCTGAGGCTGGATTTAAATTCAAGTCTTTTTGACTCCAGGCCCAGCACTCTATCCATTGTGAGCTAGCTGCCTCTATACAAATTGATGGTAAACTTGACAAAAAATATGAGAAAGTAACAGGTAAGTTTTGTAGGCAATTTTCTCTGTCTATGAGCAACTTTATAGTTACACAAGTAACGAAAGGCTTTGAAAAAAATAGGCATTTCTATAGTGCTTTATGGTTTCAGAGCAATTTATGTCTATTATAATATTTGGTTTTCACAACAAACCAGTGAGATAGACAGTATTCCCATTCTACAGGGAAAGTATGAATCAAAGAGGAGAAAAGACAGTGTCAGGGTGCAAATGTTAATCCCAATCTAAAATACAAGGTATTCCAAAACTCATTTAAGGTTTAATAGTTTAAAACTGCACTAAGACTTTTAGAGCACTCTGTGTAAGAATTTGCTATATTTATTTTAAAATAGACTTGGTAGAAGAAGCTTTAGTCTTATAAGATCATCTTGAGCACTATCTTTCAAACACGTATTAAAACCTATTTTGTGATAATTGAGATTATTTTGCACAAAAATCCTTGGAGTCTTTACATAACTAAGCTGTGAAATGGGAAAACATATCTTCACTTCAACTGTTTATGAATATCATGGAAGATGTCCTGCAGCTAAAAGGATTTACTTTTGTGACAAGATTCTCACATTATTCTTAGATGATTCTGCATTTATTATTTCAAGCCTCAGGTCTCTACAAAGACTGCAGCAAAATATATCAGTCTAGGCAACCGTATGGAAAAACAAAATGGAAGAAAAAATGCTTGATTCCTAAACTATGACAATCACCTGTCCATGTAGGCTCCTAAGGTAGTCCATCAATAAATATCATCACCTGGCCTTACAAACTGGCATTGCAGATGGACAAGGAGCTGAGTTCAAATTTGATTAATATTTGACTGAACTACTTTGAGAAATTATGCTTATTTTTAATAATCCCAAACTATTTGCTTCTCCAGAAGGCAACCATTTTAATGCCTTTTTAACCAAGTGATTCTAAATAGCTACAAATCATTTAAAAAAGGGTCTTGGAAGAATACAAAAAATAACACATTTACATCAAGGAACAAAAGGTCAAAAATCACAAGGGAAATAATGAAAAATAAAAAGGAGTGAAAGGGGTCTAAAATGATCAGATATTAAGCCACAATCTGTAAGTATCAAAACTGTTCTAGAAAATCTAAAGCTACCTGCAATCTGGCTATTCTCCTTAACTCCCTCCCACTGTAACTCTGACTCTGTCTTGGTCTTCAGGGCTCTGATAGGTGAACTTAAACTTATTTTGGCTGAAACAAAGCCAAGTCATTTCTTGGTCTTTTTATTTATTTATTTATTTATTTATTTTTTGGCCCATAGGCAGTGGGTTTAAGTGACTTGC
The DNA here is from genome assembly GCF_900497805.2 of Vombatus ursinus. Lineage (NCBI taxonomy): Eukaryota > Metazoa > Chordata > Mammalia > Diprotodontia > Vombatidae > Vombatus > Vombatus ursinus. Next base: position 63,611,706 of record NW_020954557.1, read on the forward strand.
CCACAGTCACACAGCTAGCGCATGTTATGTGTCTGAGGGCGCATTTGAACTCAGGTGCTCCTGACTCAGGGTCCAGTGCTCTATCCACTGTGCCACTTAGCTGCCCCCCGGTCATTTTGAAACATTCTTTCCTGAACGTTAGCTGTTCTTCTCATCCCCTCCTACCAGAACTTGGACTCTGCCCTCCTCCCCCAAACCTTGGGATTCTACGCTCTCATATGTAAAGTTTTACCTTATGTTTCTTAGAGCATGGTGCCCATGGCATTTCCTGGCCATTTCCAAACTTTGCTTCCGTGAGCATATCGTTTCTACCTCATCTCCTTCTAGCTCCCTTTCCATGTGCTATTTTCTGCCATTAGAACAAGCTCCTAGTCACGTGTGCAACAATGTTAGAAACGGGGTTCAGACACTGCTTGGTAGAGTTAGGGAGATACCGCAGCTGTCAGCTGCCACTGCTTTCCTACGTGCAAACCGTCGGACTTCTGTTCTTCTTTAGAAACGAAAATCAACCGAAGTGAGCGAAGGGAGCGTTTATTTATGATTCTTCACACACTCACACACACACACTCACACACTCACACACACACACACACACAGGCACACACACCACACCCACGCCCACCCTCCAGGAGCGACAGCAAGCCTTATATCCCCGTGCCCTGCCACAAGTCCTTACTACCTGACTTTCATTGGTAGAAGTCAGCATAGGTCATGGACTTCCCCAAACACCTATGACAGGTTTCCCTTTGTATGTTCTCCCTCCCTTCGTCATACCACGCATGTTAAAAAAAAAATGGCCTCTTAATCCCACCTGGAAGTGGAGAAGCTAGTATTCATGAGCCCATTACACATGCACACTCTAAGTAAAGCTTAACCTTCGTCCTACTTCCAGTGTCTTTAACCCAACAACCAGTTTCATTCCCTTTTAGCCGGTTCTAGAACCTCTGACCTGGAGTTACCTTTTCTCTCAATTTCCTTATATGGAAATATAATAGTTTCTTACTTCTCACAACAAGATGTAGGACTAAATATTTCCTGGGAACCCTATGACCTTTTAAACATTTGCAAAAATGAAATGTGCCTAAGTTAAAGAAACTTCATTTGTCTTTATGGTCTAGGACAGAGGTGGGGAACCTGCAGCCTTGAGGCCACATGTGGCCTTCTAGGTCCTTGGCTGTGGTCTTTTGACTGATTACAAGTTTTACAGAAAAAAATCATTTTATTAAGAGGATTTGTTCTGTGAAGTTTGGATTCAGTCAAAGGGCCACACTTGAGGACCCAGAGGGCCACATGTGACCTTGAGGCCACAGGTTCCTCACCCCTGGTGAAAAATATCCAGAATCCAAAAGAATATTAAAAACAAACAAAAACAAAACCCATATACCATGAACTGATGCTCACTGACCCTGAGTTCATTCAGCACCCTTCCTCACCCTTCCACTCTACAAGTAGTGAGACCACACTAGCAAACACAAGGACCCACAAGCAGGCTTACAACAAAACCTATTGCCATACCTTGGTCTCCCCTCCCTTTTTCTAGTGCCGTGAAGAACCTGGTTCCAGACTGCAAAGCTCTGAGTTACTGATTCCAGGGCAGACAAGTTGTAGTACTAGCCTGGCAACTCTCTGAATTGCCAATGTTTGCATAGACAATCCTGAGGCACCAGTGTGACAAAGCTCTAAACTGCCAGTGCAGTCAGAGAACTAGGAACAGAGGGAACAGGACAGGACACTACACCAGGACGCTTAGAGCACAGAGTGTGCTGCAGCATTCTACTAAAGCCAAGGAAAAAACACATCATCAAGTAGGGGCCAGTCTGACCACCCAAAAGTCACTTGAGGCAGGGATCTAGGCTGGCAAACTGTGAGTGTGGGAGGAAGCTGAGATGCTTTTAGATTCAGTGCGGGGAAATCATCATTAGAGGAGATAGAGTCAAAAAGTGAATAGGGGAAAATCAGGAAAAGTAAAAGGAATGAAATTACCAAAAATCTCAGGAGGGAAAAACAAAACAAAACAAAACAAATTCATATAAGCCGTTAAGTCAACAGGGATAACACCAGAAGGATTTTGGTCTCTAGATCTAGTGAATGCTGTCAGGCATCTATGAACAAATATATACTACAGAACAAAGGTAAATGATCGAATATTTGATGAAACAGAAGACCCTGTAAACGTGAGGAGAACATGGAACTACAACATACTGTTCCCAAGTGGTTCAAAAGAGAAATGAGAATTATGAGAGAAGAATTTATGGCCTGAACAGCAAAAATAATGGCAGAATAGAAAAACTGTAATCTGCAGTGGTAAGTCTCACCAAAGAAACAAAACAGAAAGAAATGGATTGGGAATGCAAATATACAAAAGCAAAGGACAATCTAGAAGAAAAGCAAAAGTCTTCAATAATACTAAAAGAAAATATGCTCATTTTCCAAACAAAATATGCTGATCTCAAAGACAGGATGTGTGCAGACAACCTAAGATCGTTGGTCTCTCAAAAGATCACTACAGAACAAAAAACCCTAAAACCCTAATGAAGGAAATAATAGAAAATGAACATAGAAAATTAAATGTCAATTGAAAGAATTAAAATATCACCTCTCAGAAAAAAAAGGCTGCAAACTCCAAGACACAGTGGCTAAATTTAATAATTTGATTCAGAAACAAGTTCTTCAAGTGGTCAGGAGAAAGACTTTCAAATACAAAGGCAAAGAGGGTCAGAGCCAAGAGGGTAAATTAGAGGCAGCAAGCCAGGCAAAATCTCCCAACATTCCCTTCAAACAACTTTAAAATGATGGCTCAAATTGATTTTTGGAGTGGCAGAACCAACAAAAGGTGTAGGTGAGATATTTTCTCCCAGACTAAGACAACTTAAGAGGTTGGCAGGAAAGGTCTGTAATACTGGTGTAGGGGCTGGCCCAGAGCCCCTGAGTTAGTAGCACAAGCAATAAGCTTTTGGAAGAGGCCGTGGTAGCAGCAGCAGGACCTTCAAGAACTTTCAGCCCTAGAGGTGGTAAAGAGGTCAGATAATTATTCAGAAAGAGATTACAGGGGACCCTTTGCACTGGGTACTGCTGACACTTATTGGTAATTTTATCACCCAGCTGTAGTTCTGGGTCATGGTTCCAGGGAGAAGAGGCATGCTTATAGTTGGTCACAAGGAAGGAGGGGCCCTGATCACAGTTCCAAGGTAGAGAGGAACACCAGCATTTGCACCTGCAAAGAGACTTTTCTGGGGTAAAGGCCAGAATGCAGACCAGGAGAGCAGTGATTACACCTCTCCCTGGTTGACACCACATTGGAAGCACCAAAATTTTGCTGATTCACAGAACTATCTCTGAAAACAGCAGCATGAACAAGCCTGAAGCTTGGGACAATGCCTCCCCAAACCTAGGAAAGAAGAGTTCAACTTCAACACAAAGTTAAAAATAAAGAAATAGACTGAAAAACAGGCAAATAACAACAACAAATAATTTGACCATACAAAGCTACTATGGTGGCAGAGAAGACCAAGGCAAAAACTGAGAAGACAATGTATGAAAACAACTACAAGCAAAGCCTCAAGGAAAAATGCTAACTAGACCCAACCCCAGCAAGATTTTTGAAAGTGTTAAAGACAGAGATAAGAGTGGTAGAGAAAATATTGGGAAGAGAAATGAGAGTGATTCAAAAATATAATGAAAAGAGAATTAATGGCTTGGTAAAAGAACAGAAAAAATAAAGAAGAAAATAGCACCTTAAAATAGAATTGGTTTATGAACAAAAATTCATTGAAGAAAAAAACTCCTTAAAAAGTAGAATTGTCCAAATTGGGAAAAAAAAACCTCAAAAGCTTAATAAAGAAAATTATTCCTTAAAAATTAGAATTGGAGGGCAGCTGGGTGGTGCAGTGGATAGAGCACTGGCCCTGGAGTCAGGAGGACCTGAGTTCAAATCCGGCCTCAGACACATAACACTCACTAGCTGTGTGACTCTGGGCAAGTCACTGAACCCCAATTAACTCCCCCCAAAAAAGAAAAATAGAATTGGGCAAGCGGAAGTTAATGAGTACACAATACATTAGGAAATATTAAAACAAAGTCAAAAAGAATGAAAAATAGAAGAAAATGTGAAATACCTCATTGGAAAAGCAAGTGACCTGGAAAATAGATTCAGGAGAGATAATTTACCAATCATTGGAATATCTGAAAGCCATGATTAAAAAAAAAAAAGCAAGAAGTCTAGACACCACCGTATTTTAAGAAAAAGAAAGGAAAACTGACCTGATATCTTATATCATTAAGGATAAAATAGAAATGGAATCACCTCCTGAAAGAAATTCCAAAATGAAGACTTCCAGTATTATCACAGTCAAATTCCAGAGATTCCAGGTCAAGGAGAAAATTCCCACTTCAAACAACCAGAAAGAAACAATTCAAATATCCTGCAACCACAGACAAGATCACGCAAGATTTAGCAGCTACCACATTGAAGAAGTGGAGGGTTTGAAATATCCAGGAAGGCAAAGGAACTGGTATTATAACCAAGAATACCCTACCCAGCAAAGGTGAATATAATACTTCAGGGGAAAAACAGAATATTTCATAAAATAGAGGACATTCACAGATTCCTATGGAAAAGAACAGAGCTGAATAAAAAATTTTGCATTCATACTCAAGACTTAAGAGAAGCATTAACAGATAAATACGAAAAAGAAATCATGAGACTCAAATAAAGTTAAGCTGTTTACATTCCTGTATGTGAAGATGATACATTTAATTCTTAAGGACTTTGTCATTATTAAGGCAGTTGGAAGCAGCCTACATAGTCAGAGGGCACTGGTATGAGTCAATGAGGTTGGGAAGATCTCAAAAAGTATGTAGGGCTGAGAAAGAGCAAGGTACTGGGAGAAAGGGGAAGAGAGAGGCAGAATGAGGCAAATGATCTCACATGAAAGAGATGTGCAAAGAAGACCTTTGACAGTAGAGGGGACAATGGGGAGAGTGACAGGCAATGCTTTCATTGGAATTGGTTCAGAGAGGGAAGGGATGAGGGAAAACAGGTATACTCATGAATTGTCAGTAGAGTTTTGAACTGGTTCAACCATTTTGGTGAACAATTTTGTACTCTATCTAAAGGGTTAAAGAACTGTGCACGCTCTTTGACCCAATAATACCACCATTAGATCTGTATTCCAACAAGATCAAAGAAAAAGGTAAAGGACCTATATGTACAAAAATATTTATAACAACTTTTTGTGGTGGCAAAGAACTGGAAATTAAGGGGATGCCCATTAATTGGGGAATGGCTGAACAAGTTGTGGTATATGGTTGTGATGGAATACTATTGTGCTGTAAGAATGATGAGAGAGGTGACTTCAGAAGAAAAAATAGTAAGATCTTTATGAACTGATGCAAAGTGAAGTGAGAAAAACTGGGAGATTATTGGGCACAGTAACAGCAATGTTGTAATGATGGTCAACTGTGAAAGACTTGGCTACTCTGATCAATACAATGATCGAAGACAATTCCAAAGCACTCATGATGAAAAAATGCTAAGTCCAGAGAGAGAACTGATGCTCTCAGTGAAAAATGAAATGATTTCTTTCTTTTTCTTTTTCTTTCTTCCTTCCTTTCTTTTTTCTTTCTTTCCTCCCTCCCTCCCTTTTCTTTCTTTCTTTCTTTCTTTCTTTCTTTCTTTCTTTCTTTCTTTCTATCTTTCTTTCTTTCTTTCCTCCCTTCTTTCTTCCTTCCTTTCTTTCTTTGATTTTTTTTTGCAATATGGCTAATATGGAAATAATTTTGCATGACTTCACATGCATAATTGATATCACGCTATTTACCTTCTCAGTGGGAGATGGATGAGTGGGAAGTGGGAAGAGAATTTGAAACTCAAAATTGAAAAAGAAAATAATGTTACATTTTTTTAAAAAGACTCTTAAAATACAGACACTGAACTTCCTTGGTATCATAAACACTTTATTGTATGAACCTATTGCATCCAATATATGCCATTCTTATTAACTTCCTTTATGTTCTATTTCATAGAACATAGATTTCACTTCATTATTACAAGATTTTGCAGAATTCTAACCCAAATTTAAGGATATATCATGCAAATACAACTTCAGAACCTGCTTGTTCCATAGCAAACAAGGTTCAAACTCTGCGTATATTAAAATGAGTGATGAGTCATTGCTAAAGATAAATTATTAGTTTTTCAAAGTAGATACTACACATAGCTGGTCAAATAGCCTACAAAACAACTGTTTGATGTTGCATAGACCAGAAAATGTGTTTATTGATTGAATTGCTCACATTTCAGCTGATTGGGGGTTGAATTAATGTAAGCACAGTCTTAGAGGTAGGTTCTCTGAAGGTTCTCTTGCTTAATCCTTTTATCAATGTGGCTTGCCATCTCCCTTATGCAGGAAAAAAAAATAGCCCTCCAGATCAAACCTCCAGAGATCTTTAGGATCACATCCCAAGGTAGAGTTAGCTAATTCACCTTGCTTTTGGACTCTGCAATGGGAGTAAGATGTAGATTTGTATGTGAATTAGTGGAAACTTACTTCCACACAGGGAGGGCACAAACTGTCCTATTGAGTCATCCACCAGAGAAGCAGGGCTTGTTCAATACGTCTATATTTTTATATTGCTTGCTATCTTGCCCTCATATCCTGTTGCATCTTCCTTGCCATTCTTACTTCTGGCTCTTGCTCTTGCTCTTGGGACAACAATGAAATGAATACTACCACTGTTTCTAGAAAGAGGATGACAATCTATTGTCCTATGCCTCCACTCACAATCCTTATAGTTGCCTAGGCTAAAACTCTCTTCCCTAGCTAATATCTCTTATATATGTCATACTTCTCCTTTACAATGTAAGCTGCTGGAGGAAAAGAATTGCCTCACTTTTGTGTTTGTATGTGATATATGGTAGACATTTAATAAGAGTTTGTTTTATTGATTAATAAAATTTTTTGTATAAGACTCATTAGGAATCTTATAAATATTTTAAAATTGACCCTAGGACTATTTAAATTGATTTTAATTTTAACTAGAAAACTTGAGCTTAGAGGTTGAAAATGGAGAAAAATCTTAAACAAATGATGTCTATTTGTGCATTTCCAAATGAACAATTTTGAAGAAAAAGCTCATAGTCATGATTGAATAGCTGTAGAGTTGGAAGTGAACTCAGAGTCTAGAAACTAAACATTGTAATTATGGTTTATCTTTACGAAAAGAAAATCTCATCATATTATGCTTTTATATTTTCAGATTTTTTTCCAATAACATATAAAAACAAATTTTAACATTAATTTAAAAAAAATCTCTCACTCTTTCCTTTCCCTCACTTTTCCATGAGATGGCAAGCTATTTGATGTAGGTTGTACACGTGCAGTCATGCAAAACCTATATTAGTCTGTTATTAGTCATGTTATGAAAGAAAATATGGACCAAAAAAAACCCAAGAAAAATAAAGTTAAAAAATAGTATGCTTCTATCTGCATTCAAATTCCATCAGTTCTTTCTCTGGAGATGGATAGCATTTTTCACCATAAGTCCTTTGGAATTGTCTTGGATCATTGCATTGTTGAGAATTGTTAAGTCATTCATAGTTGATCATCTTACAATATTGCTGTTATTGTGTATGTGGTTCTCCTGGTTTTTCCTGGCTCACTTAACTTTGCATCAGTTTTTCCAGGTTTTTCTGAAACCATCTTACTCATCATTTCTTATAGTACAATAGTATTCCATTACAATCGTATAGATTAAAATAAGGAAAAGTATCTATTTGTATACAAATATTTATAGCAGTTCTTTTTAGAATTAGAAATTGAGGGGATGCCCATCAATTAGAGGATGGCTGAACAAGTTGTGGAACATGATTGTGATAAAATATTATTGTGCTATAAGAAATGAGTTCCTGTCCCAAAAGCTTGGACCTTTGTATTTATCAAATACTAGATTACTATGGTCATTTACTATTGTGTAATATGTACCTAATCTATTTTGCTGATCCATGACTCTATTTCTTAGCTAATACCAGATTGTTTTGAGGATTACCACTAAAACAGTTGGAGATCTGGTACAGTTAGACCACCTTTCTTCACATTTTAAAAATTTATTTCCTTGCTATTCATGACCTTTTGTTCCAGATAAATTTTGTTATTATTTTTTTCTAGCTCTGTAAATAATTTTTGGCAGCTTGATTGGTAGTTGGATTCCTGAATAGATTAATTTAGTTAGAATTGTCATCTTCATTATATGGGCTCTGCCTACCCATGAGCAATTGCTATTTTTCCAATTATTTAGATCTGACTTTATTTGTGTGAAAAGTATTTTGTAATTGTGTTCATATAGTTCCTGGGTTTGTCTTGTACACTTCCAAGTATTTTATATTGTTGATAATTTTTAAAAAAGGAGTTTCTCTTTCTATCTCTTGCTGCTGGACTTTGCCGGTAATATATAGAAATGATGATTTTTGTTGGTTTATTTTATATCTTGCAACTTTGCTAAAGATGTTAATTATTTCAACTAGTTTTTTAGTTGATTCTTTAGGATTCTCCAATGATATCAAATCATCTGCAAAGAGTGATAGTTTTGTCCCATCATTGCCTATTCTAATTGATTCAATTTCTTTTTCTTCTTATTTCTAAGGTTAACAATTCTAATACAATATTGAATGACAGTGGTGATAATGGAATCCTTGCTTCATCCCTGATCATAATGGGAAGGCTTCTAGCTTACACAGATATTACTTATCATTTTCAACAAAGCTCCATTTATTCTTATGCTTTCTAGTGTTTTAATAGATTTTTTTTTAGTTTTTAATTTTTTGGTTTTTAATAGTTTCTTTTAATAATAATTGCATTTGGTCAAAAGCATTTTCTGCATCTGTTGAGATAATCATATGATTTTTGTTGGTTTTGTTATTGATATGGTCAATTATCCTGGTAATGTTACTAATATTAAGCCTGTTCAGCATTCTTAGTATTAATCCCATTTGGTCATAGTGTATGTTTGGTCTTTGTAATATATTGCTGTAATCTCCTTGCTAGTCATTCTAGGCCTTTTTTTTTTTTACTATAATAATAACATGCATCAAAGAAAATTTAAATCAACAGCAAAATAATTTGTTGATACATAATTTTAACGTGAATCTTTACGTGTATCTATCAAGAAAGCAAAGATTTTTAGAATTATTTGAGTGGATTTGAATGCACTGTTCATTATTGCCATTTTGCCAGTGATGTAGGTTCCTAACTTGAGAACCACATTTAGCTCTTCCCTTTGCTGACTCCACATATTTACTCGGTTGCCAATTCTTACCAATTGAATCTCAACCTCTCTCACATTTATGCCCTTTCTTTCTCCTCATATAATTTCTGCATTAATTATCACACTAAGAAATTCTTGATGCTGATGATATTGTGATGGCTTGTGAATTACTTTCCCAGGGTCTACAATGTCCTCTCTTCAAAGCATCCTCTACATTACTGCCAAGTTGATAATTTCTAAAACATATTTCTGACCACATAACTTCCCTACTCAGAATTTTTAATGGCTTCCTATTTCTTCTAGGATGTAATATAAAATGCTAAGCCTGACATGCAAAAATCCTCTGTAATTTGGTTTCCATCTACTTCTCCTTTCATGTTGCATATTCTTTACCTTCATACTTTCTCTATTCTAGCCAAAATATCCTAGTTGTTTTTCCCTGTCCACAATATTCAGTCTCCTGCTTCTGTGCTTTTGTATGTCTAGAATGAATCCCTGTTTCACCTATATTTCTTAGAATCCCTAGATTCCTTCAAAGAACAGATCAAATGTTGCTTCCTACAAGTGGCTTTTACTGATCTCTGCAAGTGTCCATTTTTTTCCTCTTCCTTAAAATTGTTTTGTATGTTTCTATCTGAATAAATGTTGTACCCCTACAACCTCAATCTCACTAGAATCTACACTTCCTTGAGGACAAAGATGCTTTTAACAATTATTTTTATAACCCTACTGCCTACCCCAGTGACTTGCACATGGTAAACCCTAATGAATGTTTGTTGAAATGGAAATAGATGATTTTAGAGAAACCTGGGAAGACTTGTATGAACTGATTTATAATGAAGTGAAGAGAACAAGAAGAAACATTTATAAAATAACAACATTGTAAAGACAAGCGATTTTGGAACATTTAATAACTCTAATCAATGAAATGAACCAACAGTAATTAGAGAATTCCTAATAAAGCATACAACCTGTCCTGAGGAAAAGAAGCTATGCACTCAAGAGGCAGAATGGTATATATATTTTTGGACTTGAATAATTTGGGAATTTATGTTGTTTGAATATGCTTACTTATTAGAAAGATTTTGTTTTTCTTCTTTATTTAAGGAGTAAAGTGTGGGGAGAAGAAAAAAAATTCCTGTTAAATGGAAACAAAATAAGATAAAATAGCAATGAAAATAGAAAAAATGGAAAGGGAAGTTACTAATTGCTGAGAATGTACAAAGTACATTAAATTTTGTATTCATCAATTGGAGAATTATATATTTAAAATTAGAAAGCAGAATATATTTGTATATATGTTATATATTATATAAACATATAATATCTAATATTTGTACCTTGGGTGTATACTTAGAAAGTCTGTAAAACAAATTGCTAATATAATACTCATCATTGTTACATATTCTGTTGGTTAAATTGTGTTCCTCCAAATAATGACATTTAGTAAATGCCTGATAAACAAGGCTCACCTATAAAGTGACATTCATCCTGTTAATCACACGCTATCAGCTTTAATATGACTTTTTACTTATATAGATCCATTTGTACATTAATTTTTTTAATCTAACTACATCTACCTTGGTGTAGTAAAATATCTTATTCAATAAGATATTTCTTCTGGATGCATCTTTGTGCTCTTTCTTTAATGCCTGGCCTTCCCTGATGATAGTGAAGGAAAAGCAATGGAAGAAGGAGATTTAGAGGTGCAGCTTGGTGTGTGGGAGAGAGAGAGAGAGAGAGAGAGAGAGAGAGAGAGAGAGAGAGAGAGCTAAATTTAGAATCAGGAGGACTTGGATTTCAGTTCTGTCTCTGACTCATACTTGACTGGGTGACTCAGGCAAATCACTCAGTTTAACAGGCATATATATTTCTAAGACTGTTAAGTTTCAGAACAAATGTCTACGTACATTAGTAGAGGGAATTCCCTCAGTGAAAATTCCTTGACAGTGAAAAAAAAGTCCAGTCTTCTCTCCCTCCAAAAAGGTCATTTTGGATAACTATAAATTTTGCTCTTGATGAACACATGCCATATGATAAAATGTTTTTCTTCTAACCCTTCATTATACCTTTTACATGACTACTTCTAGGAATACAAATATGTAATTGCTAACCCTAATATTGTGCCTTAAGTTCTCAAAGTACTTTACATATATAACCTCATTTGATCCTCACAACAACCCCGAGAAGTAGGCTCTAATATTTTCCAGATTTTATAGGTGAAGAAACTGAGGCTGAGAGAAGTTAAGTAACTTGTCCAGGGTAGATTACATACCTAGAAAGTATTTGAGGTAGGATTCAAATTCGAGTCTTCCAGATGATTTGAACTCTCTATTCACTAAACCTTTAAGCTTCCTCAACCAACATTCCATTTTCTCTCACTTTCACTCTTATTTTATACTCTGAGATTTGCCAACTTGAAACCTGGACTCTCTGGATGATGAAATTTTGCCAGATAGGGCAAAATGATAAAGTTTGGTATTGTTGTTGTTGTTGTTGTTGTTTTTTGAGGATACTCCATCATTCCAGGTATGAAGAGCAGCCACTCTCTCTACCTTCTATTTCCATGTTGAAACTAGGATAACTCTCTTTCTCTTTCTCTCTCTCTTTCTCTCTCTCTCTCTCTCCATATACATATATATATATATATATGTATTTGAGTTTTGTTTGTGTTTATAAACTATATAATCCTATTTGAGGATTTATTTTGAGTTTATAAACGATATAACATCTATTCTTTGACTATTTCTGTGAGAGAGGTGAATGTTGCCAATGACTTGTTTCTACCTGCAGGACCAAGACCAAGTCCACTGAAATTGAATTAGGTTTTACAACAACCATAGAAAAGCCCAGAAGCAGGAGCAGGAATCTCTTCAGTGATCAAGTCTCCTTGACATTGGTATGCATTCCTCCTGGCTATTGCCATGGTTATTTAACTCCAGCAGATTCCACAGACTCTGACTTACTTGCATTTGACTATGGATTGTTCCCATGTTTACCTCTCTCTTGTTACAATATCTTTCAGGGTCACTGACATCCTGTTTCTTCCTTGTCTACACCACTGCTGGTTACCTCTGATTCTGTCTCTTTGGGCATGATTGACTAGTTTTCTACCACTAACCTACAATACAATTGATCTATCATGCACTGACTAATATCCATGTTTTGTCTATTGTCTGTTCCATTGATAGCTCCTTGCATATGCCAACCTCTCCTAGTTCTAGCTTTGCTCCTGACCAGAAATCCTCACTACACGTACTCCTGCAATGACTATAGCGAATTGTGAATCTAAAATTACATTCTGAAATATGTGTTAACCTATTAAATGCCTATGTAGTACATATATTCCTAAGAAAGTTCCAATATGACTTCTATGACTGCTAAATGCTTATGAGAGGAAGGAAGGAAGGAATGAATGAATGAAGAAGGAAGGAAGGAAGGAAAGAAGGAAGAAAAGAAAAAGAGAAAGAAAGAAAAGGAAAAATTAAAATCCCATCAGAGTACCACTGGATTTTAAAGGATCACTAGATGTTCCAAATATTTTTCTTCTCTTGTCCTGGAATGACTATTGCTTTAATGAAGAATAATGAGTGTATCTTATTTTACACTCAAAATGTTTCCTATTGTCAGAAATTGGGGGCAATGGGAATGTGGAATAACTTAAGCATGTGCCCAGACCAATGAAAACTCAGACTGCAGCTAAACCATTGTGTTCAAGATTTGTACAGAGCACTTACATAAAACAACAATAACAACAACACCTTTTTCTTACCCCTTGAGAAATGGAGGCCAAGATCAAGATAATGAAAAGGACAGTAAATAACGAAATACTGGATTAAGCTAAGCAGGCAGCCCAGAATCAGGGAGCACTCAGAAGTCAGTACTTGAAGAGTGGAAAGTCAAGGCCTGCTGAATAATGAGAAGTAGGGGAGTATGAAAAAGCTACAACAATAGTATGTGAAAATTAAACAAAAACTTCAGAGAGCCAGACAAAAGAGATCTTTAAAAAACAAGCAAAATTGACCAAAAAGTTACTAAGCCATACATACTCTTTGATTCATTCTCAATCCTACTCAACGAGATCAAAGGAAAACCAAAAGAACTCCTATGTACAAAAATATTTATAGCAGCTCAGATTTTTTAAGAGTATAGCCAAGGGCTTAGATTCTCATAATCTATCCAATAGCTCACAAATGTTCAGATTCCTTAACAGTCTGGCCAATATGGTGGATCTTTAATAACCTTGTCTAATATATATATATACATATATATATATATATATATATATATATATCTCAACTCTTTTTGTGGTGGCAAAGGATGGGAAACTAAAAAAGGTGTACCCATCAGTAGGAGAATGACTGAACAAATTATGATATATGAATATAATTGTATGATATTGTGCTGTAAGAAATTATAAAAGAAAAGCCTGGAAAGACTTGAATGATTTGATACAGAATCAAGTGAGCAGAACCTAGAACAGTTTATACAATAACAACAATTCTGAAGGACTTCAGAACTCTGATCAATGCGATGATCAGTCACAATTCCAGTAGACATATGATCAAATGTAAAGATTGAACCTATATTTTTTTGACATGGGCAAGGCAAGAATTTGATTTATTTGACCATGCTTATGTTGTAAAGGGGCTTTTTCTTTAATCCAATGGAGAGGGGGATAAGGAAGTAAGAAAAAAAATCTATGTTTATTGAAAAAAATGAAATGAAATTTAATTATGTTATAAATAGAATGTCTCATATTTTAGGGATAATAATGATACTGTTTTTAATTGCTCTGTGTCCCTAACCTAGCATAATGTCTGGCACAAAGTACATACTTAATAAATGCTTGTAGTATGATTAGTTGAGTGACTCAACAAATAACTGAAGTTGATCATTACTCAAAGAAAATAGGCACATGGAAGATATGAGTAAGCTGTAACATGTTACAAACAAGACATTTTGAAGAATTGTTATAAAAAGGTCATTAAAATGTATAAGTAAAAAAAGAAGATGGCCTAGTCATAAATCAATAGGCAGGAAAAACCAATGGATAACCCATTGTCACTCTCACAATATCAGGAGAAAAAAAGGGAAACCTGAAACGTTTTGGGTGGGGCTCTGTCATTAAATTATGTAAGGTCATGGACATCTTTATTACTGTATGTAAAGGAATGGATTGGTTATCATCTGCATCACTGGAAGGAACACCTACAATGAAAAAATAGGCATATTAGTGCACTGTTGGTGGAGCTGTGAGATACTCTTGATATCCTAGAAAACAGTTTAGAGAAAAAGTTATGAAATTGCACATACTTGTGACCCAGTGATACTACAATCAAACCTATACCCCAAAGAAATAAAAGAAAAGGGGAAAGGCTCTATGTGTAGAAAAATATTGTAGCAGCTGTTTTTGTATTAGGCAAGAATTGGAAACTAAAGGAATAAATTATTGGAGAATAGCTCAATAAATTGTGGTATATGAATATAATGTAATATTATTGAATGATAAGAAATAACAAAATAGACAATTTCAGAGGAAACTCGAAAGACCTGATGAAAATGGAAATGAACAAAACAGTATGAGAACAATCTACACAATGATGACATTTTAAGGAAAAAAAAATAACACATCTTCAAAAGACCTTGGAACTCTAATAAATGCCATGATAAATCATGAGTCCAAAAGAATGAAAATGAAACACCTCACTCACCTCCTGACAGAGGGGTGAGGAAAGTAAAATGCAGAAAGAGATAAAAGTTTTTCAGACATGGCTAACATGAGAATTTGTTTGCCAAATGAGCTAACAAACTATGTAGATATGTATTGATGGATATTGTAAAAAAAAAAATGTTTACTTGGAGGGGAACAATAGTGGTAAGAGCAGATTAATTAAAAAATTCAAAAATACTTTTTACTTGAAAAATAAACACAGAAGAAAAAAAAGTTAAAAAGAAAAAGATTGGGTTCCAAAAACATCTGCTCAGTGGTGAGATTACAAATTTATTGGCTTTTTAAGGAAAGTTGACATTTACATAAATCTTTATCATATAAGACATGCCACTCTCATTCTCATAGTCAACCTATGAGATAAGTAGTACTAGTATTATTACAGTCTTATACTTGCATTATGGTAAGATGTTGTGAATGGGAATTTGGAGAAAGAAGGACTATAGGTATTTATTGACACTATTTCTGAGTGAAGAGATATTTGCCACACTTCACAAGTATCAGGGATTTGTTACTTTGCCTGTCTGTATAGATTGTGTCCACACACTATAATTTTGACTCTGCCCCCATCCTAAGACACACAAACCATGGCAGATCTTTGAATGACATGAGATGACAATAGAATTTGACTCAAAACCAATGGGCACTCATTTCTATTAGTAGCATTGTGAGAATCACAGAACTGACTGATTCCACAGGTGTGGAAGAGACAAATGTTCACATTTCTACCTAGTTTCATCTTCGTTCCATTGCAAGGTATATGAGTAAGTGGAATCAAGGAAAGGAATATAAATGTAGCAATAGTGGTCAAATTTGGATCCCCCAAATTTGTCTTCATTCTAACACCTTTCTGTGGCATGCCATAACTAGAAGAAGTATACAGAAAGATGGCTTGGATACATTCTCTCTTTCAGGTGTGAATCTCCATAGGCAAATTACTTAGTGTTTAGGTACCTGTATAGCAGCAGAAGATTGGCTGATGATAAGCTTAATGACTGCAGACCAAATTAATTGCTGCCTTCCTCACACTTCATCTGAACCAATTTTCCCTTTCATTAAAGGGATCCCCACTGAAGAAGGCATAGATAAGGACAATTCTCATTTTTGGTATATTCACTTCAATAAATAAATACATAATGGACGATACATAATTATTTAAAACATATTCAATAATATGTATATGTATGTATATATACATACGTACATACATACACACATATGTATATGAGTTTCTAGGCTCTAGTCTTAGCTTGTCCTATAGATAGAGACATATTTCTGTCTATAGATAGAGACAGAGATAGAAGCAGAGATAACAAGGGAAATAATATATAGGCAAAGTGCTTTGCAAATCTTATAGTGATTCTATTGGTATAGATATAGAAGTATACATTTATAATTAACTATTATCATCATTGTTACATAAATTGTATTATTGATATTTCTTTAAAAATAAATTATTTTATGTGTAAGAAAATGCATGTTCAGAAATGAAAGCATACATAGAGATCCCTATACCATTACACATAAATTCATTTGAGCAGATAAATAATGTCACTCACACCAGAAACGTTGAGTAAAATTATTGAGATGTGGCTATTTTACATTAATATTTTCCACTGAAAGTTCCTTGGATAACATTTACTGTACTGACATCGTATTTCTGAGTTTTGCAGAAAAGGCCCAATTCACCAGGTATAGGAAAGTCATACTACAACCATTAAAACTACACAGGGAATACAACCAACTCTCAATTATCTACACATTGGTTATTTGTATTGTGGATTATCCATGGTCATTTTTTATAATCCCAGGCTGACTTTATTCTGCTTCTCAACATGCTGCTGGGCTGCCCTCACAGCCTCTCCATGGCCCAATCCATCTGTTCTCAGGGAATATGAACACATTGTAATATTAGCCTAAGCAAAACATGATTAGGAAGGTAAATATGCTGCAAAAAGAAATCACATAATGTATTCCCAAATCAAATAGGAACTGACATCCAATAGTTTGTTATCCACACTACTGTCCCCCTCTTTTAGCACAAATAATTAAGAACTAGCTATATCAAAACCCAAGTATGTCCTGGATTTTGATTTCATTCATGTAATTTGAAGGAGTTGGAGCTGTTTAGCCTGGAGAAGTAAAGGTTCAGAGGGCCAGCAACTTCAGTCTTTATGTATCTGAAAGGGTTTGATATGAAGAAGAGACTAGATTTACTTTGTTTGACCCCAGAGGGCAGCAGACTCATTAGCAATGGTTGAAGCTACAAAGAGGCAAATTCAGACTTGAGGTCAAGGTAAAACTTCCTAACAATTGTTGTCATTGGTAAGTTGTTTTTAGTTTTGTCCTACTCTTTGTGACCCTATTTGGGGTTTTCTTGGCAAAGATACTGGAGTGGTTTGCCATTTTCTGGTCCAGCTCATTATACAGATGAGGGAATTGAGGCAAACAGGGTTAAATGACTTGCCCAGGGTCATGCAGTTACTAAATGTCTAAGGTCAAATCTCAACTCAAATCTTTCTATCTCCAAACTCAGCAGTCTGTACTATGGCACCACCTAGCTACTTCTGAGGCAGTGTAATGTAGGGGAGAGGCCAAGGGACTTGGAATCCAGAAGAGGTTTATATCCCATTTCTTACTAGCTGTGTGGCCATGAGCAAGTCCCTTATCTGCCTTGTGCTTCTATTTCTTCGTGTATAAAATTCTGTGCTTGGATTTGATGATCTCGAAGGTACATTCCAACTTTAAAGCTATGTTTCCATGATCCTAGGAGTATTACAAATTCAGCCTGACAGGAGACTGAGCCCAATGCCTTGACCCTAGAGAAGGACGCTGCTGGCAGGGATGGGGAAATGACATTTGTGATTCCATTGTTTCCTTACCCAAATGTTAATATCATTAAAGTTAGGGACATTCTTTCTTCAGTACGCAGCATGACTTATATAGCTATTTGGAAATGTTATAAATATGAAATTATTACTATTTGGCAAATGAGTTAAATCAGTTGCACAATCTAAATTTAAAAGAATAATGATAACAATGAACCTGTTTTTAACACTTTCACATAAACATTCAAGAAGCTCTTTGGAGGGGTCTGTAGCACATCATCTTTGGATGTGAGACCTGGAGAGCTGAGCTCCCTAGAAATTAATCAACATCTATTAAGTACCTACTTTGTACTAAGAACTGAGTATACTGTACTGAGTATATCAAGAAAAAGAAAATGAAATATTCCCTACCATTAAGGAGCTTACATTCTATTGCTAACAGCATCAGTATTGTTCTTTAAGGTCTACAAAGTGTTTTATATATATGGTATTTCATTTAAGCCTCACAGCAAAACTGCAATGGAGGGATAACCCCATTTTCCACACCAACTTTCCTAGATCTGTGGCATGGTACAGTAGATTTCTAGCAGTCAGGAACCTTAGAGGCAATCTAGTTAAATATCTGAGGCAGCACTAGAACTCAGATCTTTCCAGCTGCAAGTTCAACACTGTCTCCCCTGTGCCACCTGGCTGCAACATCATCAGCAAACAATTCCATGGCCAATTGTCTTAGAAAGTGATTTGAACATCATTATGCTACCTAATTAAATAGTCACAAGGGACTCTTCCTCTTTTTTTTTCCTAGAGAGAATCATATTTAATGCTCCATTTAATTTCTTAAAATGTCAAAGAACATCAAAAGGGAAAATTTATTGTATTAGGAACTAAAGGATATAGAGAAGAAAAGTCATACTATGTGAAGATGATTAATAAAAATAGCTATTGATCATGGATTATGTTCAGTCAATAAATCCAACTTCTTAAGTGTTAGTGCTTACGAGTTAGGGGCTGGTGTAAGTATTTTATTAGTATTCTTTGAATATAAAGACTTCCAATGTAGGCATTACTTGTAGAAATGAACAGATCTTGAAGGGTCACTGAAGAAGTGACTGTTCTTCCTAGGTGACATGATAAGACCAATGCAACCAATCTATCTGGACCCTTTGGTTAAATACACGATTGATTCAGTCGGTTAAAGTCAGGGGTATGCGGATAAATGTTTAACAACTGGGTCTTCAAAAAAATGTATGTACAATATACTTTTTAAGTTTAATATGCCTTAAGATTTTTTCTCCACTTTCTTAAGTCTAGACAATGAAGACAACAATAAATCAAGCCCTGATTATTAGTTTTTGCCAATTTTCAAGGTGTAAATGCCAACAGTGAAAATTTACCTATTGATTCCTGTGAGCTGGTACCAGTTGGTTATAGCACACTCCTGGTTCAAAGCCACCTCTATTATTGATTACTTATGTTACCTTGGTCAAGTCATTTAACTCCTCTTGGCCTCAACTTTATCATCTATAAAATGAAAGTTTTGGACTATCTGGATGCTAAGGTTCCTCTTCAAATCTACTGTATCATGCCAGTAGGCTAAGAAAGCCAGTCAAAGCAGTGATTTAACTGAATTCATTAGTTGCCTTAATTGGCCCTCAAACCTTTCTTGCCAGATTTGTGGGGACAGACTTTATTTTGGTGAGACTGCAACTTAATTTGTTTAAAAATAAAGCATATAATTATTGGATTATAGATTTAGACTCTTTAAGACTCTTAGATGTCATATTGTCCAAACTCCTCATTTTATAGATGAGGAAACAGGCCTACAGAAGGTTAAGTGGCTTGTTCAAAGTCACACAGGCCTTTGGCTCAGACCGGAACCCTCTGACTCCACATCCAGGACACTTTCCAATGCAAGTTTAAGAAGCATAAGCTTAAACTTGTAAAGTAGTTTACAATTTTCCTATTCCTTTCACATTTGATCCTTGCAGTAACTCTGTGAGGAGGGAAGGTGGAAAAGACTTCCATTTTACAAAGGAGGAAATTGAGCATCAAGGTGGTATGGGACTTGCCCAAGGTGGTGCAGCTAGTAAAAGGTAGAATTGAAACAAGAATCCAGGTTTTTATACTCTTTTTTGAAGGAAATATAAAAATTACATGTATGATCATTAATATTTCCTCTAGCATCTTTAAGATCTAGGTATTAGCAAAGTGAGCAAATTGAAGTTCAGATAAGGTAACTATTTCTGGACTGTCTTATAGAGCATCTGTAATGGGAATGAGAACTTGTGAATGATGTTTTCTATCTCCAATGCTGACCATGTCATCTCACCCTTGTAAACTAATATATGTAGCATTTTCACTCTGCCACAGATTGCTGCTAAATCATACATTCCCCAAGATTAGCCTTTTCAGAATAAGTAGGCAAATAAAATTTTGCTTTATCACTGAATTTCACAGATTTCTCTTCTCACCTTTAAATTCTTCTAACACAGCTATGCCTTCAATAGGGATTCCATGGGGTGGGGAATGGAGGGAAACACACACACTTCTCAGCCCATTTTCTGTGCAGAAGGGGAGGTTCTTCATTTAGTGCAGGAAAAATAAAAGTGTTAAATCCAGGTCTGTGCTTTTATTTCCTTTGTAGTTCTCTTAGCCATAAGAAGGATTTTGGGTGATTAAAATATTATCATCATGTTAACGTTGCCTCAGTCAATAACCACAGTCTTAGAATGAATAAGTGAAAAAGAATTTGTTCAGTACCTACTGTATACCAAACATCGTACTCCCTGTGCATACAAATACAAAAGTAAACAGTCCACTGTCTTTATGGAGTTTATATTCCAATGGAGGAGGGGATGGAACTTTATTTCAAGGGAAGATGTATTAAGCTTTATTAAATTTATAAGCATTTATTAAACACCTACTATGCGTCAGATATGGTACAAAGTATTTTACACATACTATCTGACTTTATCCTTATAACACCCCTGTGATGTAGGTGCTGTTATTATCCCAAATTTTACATTTGTGGGAACTGAGGCAGAGGATAAGTAACTTGTCCAGGGTCACACAGCTAATTAGTGTCTGTGGCTGGATTTTAACTCAGGTCTTCCTGAGTCTAGGTCCAGCACTCTATCCACTGACCATCTAGCTGCCAAAACATAGAGAGGGACTCATAGACAAAGAGATCCATTTTGACCTGGAAAGTTAAAGGGATAGTGAGTAGGCCATAGGGAAGTAGATCGAATAAACCAGTAAAAGAATTAATTAATGGAAAAAATACTCATCAAGTACATATTACGTGCCAAACCTTGTGTTAAATGCTAGGGATACAAATACAAAAGAGTAGGCAGATTCTGCCTTCAAGAAATTTGTATCCTAATAAGGGAGATAATCCTCATAGTCAGTGGTGGCAGAAGAGGTTTATTTTGTTTTGGAAAGTTAAAAGGATGGTGAGTTGGACTGTAACCCTTTCCTGCAGCAATGGCAGAATTGCTTTGATTATGGTTCCAGAACTGGAATGGGGAGGTCAGGACTACCAATCTGGACAGTAGGGCCTCTGGGCAGTGGTTGCACACTTGAAGGGATTAATACTTCTTGGTAATAATCTCTGATTTAGCAGGTGAAATGGCAATAGAATTCAAAGGATTAGCAAGGTCTTGAAAGTCTATATAATCTATCTGTCTTCATATGGCCAATAGGATCTCTGAATAAACCTAATACAGTGTGATAGAATTTTTTAATATTTAACTCCTGGTCTCCCAGTTCCTTATCCCCTTTTCATGAACTCCCTCCCCCACCAAGAAGAGATTCCGATGCTAACATGCCAATGTTACAGAATCACAGAGTTGGAAGAACCTCAAAGGCAGTCTGTCCAACAAGTGGACATTAAGCCTTTGTTTGAACATCTACAGTGAGAGGGAATCCATGACCCTGAAAGCAGCATATTTCCCTTTGAAAAGCTTTAATTATTGGGAAGTTTTTCCTTACATCAAGTCTAAATTTATCTCTTTGTAACTTCTCAACATTATTCACAATTCTTCCCTCTCAGCCCAAGCAGAACAAGTATAAACTGTCTTCCACATGAGATCCCTTCAGAAACTTGAAGACATGTCCCCACTGTCTTTTCTTCTCTAAGCTAAATATCCCCAGTAGCTTCAACTAATTCTCATGTGACATGAAGTAAAAGCCCCTTCTTGCTGATCCTGGTTGCTCTCAAGATACCCTCTGTCTTATTAATGTCCATTAATCTTCAGAGTGGGTTCTGACCAGAGCACAATGCAGTGGAACTATCAGTTCCTCAGTTTTAGATACTTTTTTTTTTTAGGTTCTTGTTATACCTTCATATTAAACATATTTTTACATTAGAATAATTAGAACTAATGGGAGGAACTGGGAGAAAGAAGAAACAAAACAAAACAACAAAAGAAAAGGAGAGCAAATAG
This sequence comes from Vombatus ursinus, assembly GCF_900497805.2. NCBI lineage: Eukaryota > Metazoa > Chordata > Mammalia > Diprotodontia > Vombatidae > Vombatus > Vombatus ursinus. The sequence goes on from NW_020954557.1 coordinate 63,633,971, forward strand.
TATGCTTCCATCTGCATTCAGATTCCATAGTTCCTTCTCTTGATGTGGATAGAATTTTCCATCGTGAGTTTTTTGGAGTTGTCTAAGATTGAATACTTTTTTTTTTTTTAACGAGGCAATTGGGGTTAAGTAACTTGCCCAGAGTCACATAGCTAGTTACTGTTGTGTGTTGTAGGCCAGATTTGAACTCAGGTTCTCCTGACTCTAGGACTGGTGTTCTATCCACTGCACCACCTTGCTGCCCCGAGATCTGACGCTTCTTAATGCAACCTTAGATCTCATTGACTTTCCTGCTGGCAAACTATACTGTTGACTTCTATTGAGCTTATAATTGTGGAGGAAATGCATAAAACCTGTATGCTGTGAATTTGGGACTAACATCTCTGCCCCTTCCAAAACTTAGTCCCACCTAGACATTCTGATGAGATTAATTAGAGATCTGCTGCCCCATTAAGATGGTCTGATGTGATTAACTACAGAGAAAAACAGTATAAAACTGATCTTCAACAACTAATAAGACAAGGTTAAGTTACAACCCAAGGTTAAGACATTATCTCCCAAATTACCTGACATCTTTTCCCTATTACTTCACCTAGCAAATAAGTAAAGTGTTTGAGGAGTTCCACCTGATGGGATCCTTTTGCTACTTGCCCTAAGGCTGTGTAAAACCTTATGTATTTGTGGAGTTGTTAGCCACCTGGCCACTACCCATTAGCTGATGCTAATTAAACCTTTAATCCTCTAGTCTTGCCCCTTGATTTATTGACCTCCAGTAAAATGGATGTAGGTGGGAGGGATTACTCTACTGGAGGATCCGGGATTCTCTGGGTTGAGGGATACCCCAACACAATGCAATAAAAATCTCCAGATGTATTTCAAATAAACTGCTTTTAAATCATGCCTTCTCCATCTTACACATGTGAAATTGATCTCCGAAATAAAGTAGGACCATAGATTATCTTTATTACATTTTACATTATTCAGGTTGAAGAAAGGTTCTAGCCCGTACTGATCTTTCTAGACACTAATTCTTTCATCAAACAGGTTATACTTCCCAGTTTCACACATTTTTTTAAACATGCATCTATCCTTTAATCCAAGTCATTGATTTTAAGAAATATTAAAAGAAAACTTGGACAAACATAGATTTGTTGAACACTACACTGGAGACTTCCAAGTTGATGGTGACACTTTAATAGCTTTTGTTTGGGCCTATTCATTCAAACATTTCTGAAGCTACCTAACTTAATATATTCTAGCCTGTATCTTAACATTTTTTTTTTCTTCACAAAAATAGCAACAGATACTTTATCAGGTTCTTTGCTCAAAGCTAGACAAACTATGCAACATTGACTTAATTTTACAGCTTAGTTTTTGAGAAGGAAAAAAAATACAATTAGTTATCCTTTCTAAATCACTGGTGTTAGGGGTGTGGTGCCTGCGATCTGGAAAATCCATGTACATTTTTTTAGCTTTCCCTTTGTAGCAGAGAAGTCTAAAATTTTGTGTGTTGTCTGCTGGCTTTCCCAATCTTTTTGCAAACTTTAACTATTTTTTTTTACTTATTTTAACTTTGAAAAAGAAATTGTGTATATTTATGGTATTAAAAGATAAAATATGTTATCATACAATACTATACATATATTTTATACATTTCTGAGTTTCTAAACATTTTTCTGTGTTACCTGCTGGCCTTCATGTGTTGTCTGCAGCTTCCACAAAACTCCCCCAACATTTCCATTTAATTTCTTATGCTGGCTTTTGATAGATAAGAACCGAGATGGGAAAAATCTAGATGTGGAAGGGATTACTGTAGTGAGACAACTTGTTCTTGATAAAGCAGTCCAAGGTTTTTGTTTGTGTAATCACTCCTTGCTTTGCAAATGCTTGCTAACAATCCCTTTAATAATACATTCTAGATTCTTCCAGGAATGGAAGTCTGACTCCCCATTGATTGGAGACTCCATTTTCTTTTCTTTTGTGAAAATTTGAAAAAAAAAACTATTTCTATTCTGAGGTATCTCTCCAATTTTCCATGATATTGCAGAGATCACTGACAGTGGCTTAGCAATTACATATAACAATAATTTTAAAAGCTATTTGGGTCACCTTATTTAAGCAAACCCAGCAATTTACAATGCTTCCTTCTCATATATTTAGTTTGTGTTATTTCTTCTCTTTTTCTTGAGATATTTTAAGTCTGAAATCCTTTTGGTTAAAGGGTTTTCTGTTATATAATTAGATTGAGAGGTGTTTAGCTGATATAGGGGGCAGCTAGGTAGAGCAGTGGATAGAGTACTGACCCTGTAGTCAGGAGGACCTAAGTACAAATCCAGTCTCAGACACTTACTAGATGTGTGTCTTCTGGGTAAGTCACTTAACCCTGTTTGCTTCAGTTTCCTCCTTTGTCAAAAGATCTGGACAAGGAAATAGCAAACCATTCCAGTATCTTTGCCAAGAAAACCCCAAAATGAGGTCATGAAGAGTTGAACATGATTTATTGACTGAAGAAAAGTCAATAAATATGTTTTCCCCAGCTTTCTTCCAAGTAGAGAATAGATACTTTCTTGATACTTCCCATTCGTCTTTCTAACCAAACTAAACCTACTGGCTGACTTCTTTTAAAAAATCTGTTGTCAGCATCAAGAGGAAAAATATACAACAGAGCATCTATATTCAATACTGATTCTTTTAATTCATATATTGCAATAATTTGGATATAGGCTAAATTAAATTTTATCTGTATATTATCTATGAAAAAAAAGCTTCCTAAATTAAAAACAAACAAACAAACCACAGTTACAACTATTTAAGAGAACAAGTTTCAGTACCATATATGGATGGATCACTGACATATAAATAATACACATAGGCACACTAGAAGGAGCTGAGATTCCCTCTCTTCTCTACCATTCAATGACTTGGGAGGATGACTTCTACATGTGGGCATACCTGAGGCACTGCAGTTAACTTGCAGAAATTGTCAATTACAGCTGCCACCTACCCATCTAGTCTTAGTCCATATTTATCCCTTTTATGTAGCCTGTTTTCATCAAAGTGCTTGGCTGAACTTCTCACCTCCATGGGTTTATATAGGTGCTCTCTCATGTCTGGAATGTACTTTCTTCTTACATCTGCTTCCTAGCATCTCCAGTTTCATTCAAAGCATAGCATAGATGTCACCTCCTATATGAAGTGAAGTTTCTCAGATCTCTTATGTTACCACTTTCATCTCCCATAAGAATGGAAACTCCTTGAGGGCAGAGATTATTTCTCTTGTGGCCTTTGTATATCCAGTGTAGCACAATGCTTCTATTTCATAGAATAGGAGGTGGAATGATAATTTCTTTAGAATAGGGAACTGCTGGGGGACGAAACTCCTTCTACCATTCAGCTTCTCTGCACTTGCTCTGCAAGTTGTATTCTTAGTTGCCTATATCTCTGAAGGTTACATGACTTGCCTAAGGCACATAACCAGTATGTATCAGAGGTGAGACTCAAATCCAGGTTTTCTTAGCTTTGAGGTCAGCTCTCACAATAATGCAGTCTCTCAAAGGAACTCTGGAACAGCTGGGAGCTGTCCTGTTTTACTGACAGACACCAACTCTCAAAGAAGGAAAGTTCACTATCATTTGTGATAATCACATCTGAACTTAGGGTTCTCTTGAAGCTGGAGAACAAATGAAGACTCTGATAGTTTTATATGGCGGGATGACTGGAGCAGGTCTGAAAGTTTTAGTGACAGGAATTCCTTGATCTCATGTGCATTACTAGAAATGAGCTGTGAGGCAGGGAGTATTGTAATTTCTGACATACTGGGAAGATTCTTGAGATTTTTGGTTTTTGTTTATCCATCCTCTTGGAAGAAAATTTCACGCCAACAGTAAAGTTTTGTTTCAGTGGAGAGGGTTATTTGACTGTTTGGTCAAAAGACAACTTAGCCCTGAAGCTTATCCATAGAAAACCATGCTTTTATTTTGTTGGGGAGGCAGGACCCTATTGGGGTGACAAGGAACCCCAAAAGCAACCCTAATAGAATGAGACTAATATCTGGTGATACCTGCTGGAAGCAACAGGAAACTACCTCATTGGAACCATTCCACTAAGCAGGAGGCTGAGGGCAGATACTAGAGAGTAGCTGAGAATAGTGCAGAAAATCATTTTGAGAGAATTATAGGTGAGAATCTTCTGTGTATTCAGGAACATAAGTCACTTTGAATTTCCACAGATATTTTGGGAGGGCATTATACATTGGAGTTTTCCTGTTTATTTTCCTAGGTTTCAAGTCTGTTTTTTTTGTTCTTATTTTCTCATTTAAACACATTTATTTTCAAAAAAAAATATTATGGACTGCAAGCTTTCAAATGAAAATTGATGTCATTTTAATGAGTGATGTCAGGAAGCGATCTCAGATTTACTAGGTGTGAAGCCAAAGACAAAAAAAAAAACAAAAAAACAAAACAAAACAAAGAAATGCTAAATTCCTCCAAAGTATATGATCTTTGTTCTGCTTGAGTCTCTCATTGGTAAGTTTACGATCTTTCACATATTTTCTTCTTTGATCCTCATCACTACTCCAGATGATAAATAAACTAAGTTTTGTCATCCTTGTTTTACAGATGGGAAAACTGAGTTTCAGAGAACTTAAGTGACTTACATAGGAGTACACATATGAGTGGCAGGAGACAGGACTAGGAATTGGAAGTTTTAATGTTTATTCCACTGCCCTTTCCCAGATACCACACTGTCTCAGTGCTCCTTTCCTTTTCTTCCAAGCTTGTCTTTCAAAGATATCCACTACCAAACATTTATTTTTATTCAAGTTACTATTTGTCCTTGAAAGCTGTATTTTAGAATTAAGGCTTTTCCCCAGTTTGGTTGCATCTCACTCCAATAATTATGATTACGAAGATTTAGGGAACCCCTTTTCAGGAAACAGTTCATATCTTCAAAATCACAAATACCTTGTATTTTATTTTGTGTATAATGTTTTATTTAACGTCAGATAATCCAGGAACATCCTCAGGCATTACTTCCTTGCTTTGATTAATGACCTCATTTCTCCTAAGATCCACTGAATTATGTTGAACTATGTCAGTCTTGAAAAGAAGAAATTACTGTGGAAATATGCGAAGTCAATCATATTTGCAATACTGAAAATTAGTCAACATTGCACTACTGATAAGTTTTGAGAGTGTTAACTTCCTCTGAGGCATAGGCCAGTCTTTTGGGCAGTGTGGACTTTGTATAGTATAGATGCTAAAGTTTTCTTTAATAATAAAGACTGCAAAATGGGTTCTTTTATTCAATAGTGATTTTGTCAAATGATAATTTTTTTTTCAGTACCTGAAAACTTCAGTTTGAGCTATTACAAGGATTCAAGTAGTTCACTTTTTTTTTAAATGAGTTAAATGGTGTTAAGTGACTTGCCCAGAGTCACACAGCTAGTGAGTTTTTATGTGTCTGAGGCTGGATTTGAACTCAGGTCCTCCTGACTCCAGAGCAGTTGCTCTATCCACTGCGCCATCTAGCTCCTCCCCCCCCCCCACCCTCATAGTTCATTCTTAGGAAAAAGCAAGAAAGTAGATGATCTCAGTGAAAACATGATACTTAAGAATTCATCCATGGAAATGAGCAAATATATCCTTCAAGTTGTATTATATTGAAGGTTTTGCTATAAAATCACTGCTCTAATACTTGGGTTCTTTGATGGATCTCACTGGTACAGGTACAGCTTCCACTGGGGAATATTGGAACCCTTTCACCTCTCCTCATTCTTTGCCATTCTTAGATATGTCCTTCCATAAATCTTTTGTATAAGAGCCACCCAATGTCCTGCTGGCCTTCCACTAGTTCTTTCATTTCAGAGACATCAGTTCAGCGAAATAAGCACTCAAAATGTTGGCATTCCTATGGGTATTATTTATTATCCATGTAGTGCTGGCCTTTCTTAGCACTCTAACAAATAAAGAGTAAGATATTGTACCACCCAGTAAGTTTATTATCTGAATTTCTATTCTATGAATAGCTCTTGCTTTATTTTATAAGTGTGTATCAGGAAATTTGCAAGTAAATAAAAATGCAAACTGTACCTGGGTTCCAATCTTGGTTCTGCCATTAGATTTCATTTTATTTTATATTTGTATACCAGGAAATTTGCAAACAAATAACAGTGTAAACTGGACCTGGGTTCAAATTCTTTTTTTTTAGGCAATTGGGGTTAAGTGACTTGCCCAGGGTCACACAGCTAGTAAGTGTCAAGTGTTTGGTCTGAGGTTGGATTTGAACTCAGGTCCTCCTGACTTCAGGGCCGGTGCTCTATCCACTGCACCACCTAGCTGCCCCCTGGGTTTGAATTCTATCTCTACTGTTACTACCTTTATAGCCTCTCCAATCATAGATCATAGGATTTAGAGCTTGGAGGAACCTTATTCATCAGCTAGTTCAATTCCCAAATTTCATAGATGAGGAAAATTAAGTCTAGAGAGGTTAAGTGGTTTGATCTCACTTGGGTAATTGCCCAGTTGGCAAGTGACAGAGAGCCCAGAATTGAAGTAAGATCTATTGACTCAAAATTTATTTTCCTTTCCACTACACTGTGGTAACTTCTCTATAATTCACTTCTCTGGATCTCAGTTTCCTCATATGTAAAATGAAGGGCTGAATCAGTTGACTTTTAAAGTCTCTTTCAGCTTTAACATTCTCTGATTCTAAATTAAAATGCTTTTTCCCATTGAATTTAACTCCTGAGATGCCTTACCTTCAACTCTGATTGTTCTTCAACTCTCAGTGATTCCTATTTTAGCTTATTATCTTTCTGTTCCTTCCCCTCTACTATCCTCACAGGAAAATAACTGATTGTCTTTAAATAAACATTCAAATGTACTAGGGAACTTTCATTCATATGCTGAAACTTTTTTTTAACATGAATAATCAGCATCTAATTAACCTTTCTTTAAAAAAAAATTTCTGGCAATTGTTTATCAAGTTTTCTTAAAGTAAGGCACAACTCAATTCCAAACTTTATGATGATGATGATAATAATACAAATTAGCATTTATCACACTTTCTTCTGTAGTTACAGTGGCAGAAATAAGGGAAGTGGCAAATAATCATATGGTATTTAGATTGTCTCTAAATATTAACTTGGTGATACTCTAAGTGGGAGCATGTTATTCAGTAAACAATGAGTCTGAAAGAAATGAAATATATCAATATTGACATTTACAATTAAAGGAACCAGAAGATAGAAGGAAGTTGTAGTAAATGGAAAGATCCGAGTTTCTCTGCAGAGAGACAATTAAAGGAGCTGGTGGAATTGGTTTTATAACATTTCCAAGGCAATTGAGGTTGATTTCATGGGACACTTGGTCATCTCATATTGCAGAGTCCATGATTAGGATTTATAAAAAGACTACTGTGTAGACAATTAGGTTGGTGGGTAGTAAGGGACAGTGAGAGGGCTAGCAGTACCCTATGATCTCAATGAGAAACTCCTGTGTGAAGAAACTCCTTTTATCATTCCAGCCAGGTACATATACTGCAAATTATAGTCTTCAATAAGTGCCTAGAACAGAAGGAGATTAAGCGGCTTGTCCAGGGTCACAGGCAGTATGTGTCAGAAGAAGGACTTGAACCCACATGTTCCTGGCTCTTTATTTATAACAGCAGACTGTTTCTAAGAATGATTGACATGTCAAAAAAAGCAAAAGAGAATGAGACAGATGCCTCCTCACCCTGGAATTTTACTTTTCATATGTCTCCATTCCTCATGCTCCAGGATCTTTCTGCCATGCCATAGAAGTCTCACATTGGAAGTACATGCTGCCCTTGTAGCCCCTTCTATTGGCTGATTCTATTCATGGCCACCATTTTAAAGAAAATGTCCAAGCCACCCATGTCTTCATTGCTCTCTAGGTTCCATGCCTATTTTTTAGAATTTCATTACCATGACCCCACTTGAATACCTGTTCTGCCTGCTGCTTCTTCCTCCTTACCTCTCCCTCAGTTTTCTTTTATGTATTATTTCTACCCATTAGAATGTAAGCTCCTTGAGGGCAGAGGCTGTCTTTATTTTTTGCTGCTTGTACTTTTATTTTCAGTGTTTAGCATAGTGCCTGGCACATAGCTTAATAAATGTTGACCTGACAACATTTTTAAAATATAGAGAAGAAAACAAAAAATGTAAAAGGTGGACACAAATGGAGCAATTTTATTACCATGTTAAATTATAATTTTAAACATTGAGACTAACACAAATTCACAGTTTCATATACAAATCTCCATGTTATTTCTATTTTGAAATATTGGTTTTTTTTTTATTCCTAGGTTTGCAGTTGAAAAATACAAACTTTAAAAAGATAATAGTCACTTATATGTAAGCATCTCTTGCAAAGATTAGGAAGTAGAGAAATTCAACAAACTAGAGACCTTACAAATGAAAATAATGCAACTTTAATATTCAATGATTTTAATGCAAAAGTGGACATAGGGAAAAGTGGTCAAATATCTGATGGAAAATATGACTCAGGAAAAGAAATGGCAAAAGTCAAAGGCTTGTAAGCTACTTCTAATGCTCACACACCAATATCATGAGATTTTAAGAAGGCAGTCAAGAGCTCCTAGGCAGGGAGAAAGCATATCACATTACATAAAATGAAACTTATGTTCACTTAAAAGACTGAAAATAAGTGTTTACTACTGTGGGAGTTATTTCTGATTCAACTGTATGTGTAAATTTAGAACACCTACTTGTTACAGAAAAGAAAAAGGTAACATCAAATTAGAATTAAAAAAAAGAGATGAGAAGGTATGGTATGTAATTGAGGCAATTCTAACTTCATTTAAGTAAGTTGTGTATTATTATAATCATTAATATGAATTGTTATTTAATATAGGCATTTATATGGCACTTTGAGTTTGTAAAGTGCTTTGCAAATATTATCTCGTTTTATGTTAACAACAACCCTGGGAGATGGGTGGGTGCTATTATTATCTCTGTTTTAAAAATGAGGTTAATTGACTTGTTAATTGACTAGCTAGTAAATGTCTGAAGCCAAATATATTCATATTAACAGGTTTTCCTGGCTATAGGTCCAGCATTCAATATGCTTACTGTACCACCTAGTTGCCTTTTTGTGATTTTTTTTAAATAAGGGATTTTTTTTTAAATAAGGATAAAGAACAGCAGTAAATACAGAAGACTATTTTTGCTAAGGAAGTTTAACTGATAGAAATCGATGATCACAATAAAGAGACTAACAGACTCTAGAAATAGTCTCAATAAGACAAACATTTGGTATCTGCCTCATAACTGATCTGTCTTTCTATCTATCTATCTATCTATCTATCTACCTATCTATGCATATATACATATACACTTATATGTATTTATCTATATGTTTTAAAGTTAAACAGAGCAAAATGACACTTTCTTAACTTTGCTAGTTCTAGAATGCCTATTATCCTCACTCTTATATACTGTTAGACAATCCATAACTATGGACTGTTAGGTGGATATGGTTGATGGGCATGCCTGTAGAGTATGTATGTGTGCGCACACACACACACACACACACACACACACACACACACATTTCTTGGTTAGATAGAACTGGGACCAAGATTGAACAGTAGAAGAAGAGGAGCAGGTTACATTGCATTTTTGAAAATCTGCAGTGTTTCTACTGACCCTGAGCTGCTCCCTCAAATAAAGCCCCATTTGTTTTTCAACATCAGATGATGTTACATGGCAGCTTTGAAATACCACAGTCTCTGAAGAATTTAAGTTTTAGGTGAACCGAAGGGCAATGGAGAAATGCTTGAAGGTACATATGAGTAGGCTGAAACATATTTCCAGTGAGGAAGTCCTTAAGAGAATCTGTTCAAAAGCTATTATCAAGGCAAGAAGAGAGGGCTTTGTTAAGTATTGAGAATATTTGATAATCAATGAACAGTCCTTATGGTCCACTAGTACTTATGCAATGTCAAGAGATGTATTGGTAGGGCACCAGAATGTTGAGTGGAACTTCATAAAGGATGGATAGGAGGAAAATAGACAACAGTCCCATGAGAGAAAATGTGAATGGACTGCAATATGCATTATTAGGGGCAGCACTTCAGTCTTTGAGGTTGCAGATTCACTGATGCTTGAAATAATAATAGTAATAATAGCAACAAACACCACTGCTGCTACTACATTTTAACTATACTTTGAAATTTACAATGTGTTTTCTTCACAACAATCTTGTTCATCAAAGAGTATTTAAGCAGATTATTTACAAGGCTATTTCATTTACATTTTTGGTCCCCAAAGGAATAAAAATAGAAGAGAATCCATATCCTGTTGGTAGGATTTATAAGCAAGAACAGAAAGTGTTGTTCTATTTCACTCAAACTGAGACTCAGAGGAGATTTACTTAAGCAAAGCAAATCAGTGGCAATATTGGAGTTAGAGAACAGATTTCTTTGAGTCATTGCATTCAGATATGGAAGTGACCTTGGTCACTTCGTCTAACTCTCTCATTTAATTGGTAGGGAAATTGAGACCCAGAGAGGGAAGAGAGTGGCCCAAAATAAGTGTTGGCCTAGAGATAAGCAAAGCAAAGTTAGGAGTATAATGGACTTTTTTGTCTCTGAAACACAAACAAAATTCAAGCTTGCTCTTTTCTTCAAAGACACCACTTCCCTTTCAAATTTGTATCCCCTACTCTTCTTATTCCTTAGATAAAGGTCCAGGTGTAGGGGTGTGCTGAAACCAATTCATATAGACTCAGGTCCAATTGTTAAAATTTCTGAATGAGCATTTGCATCTCAGAAACTGGATAACACTGCAAACTTACCTCCACAGGCTCCAGAAAGCAGACTGAGGAATCAAAGTCCTCAGGTCTACTGTTTGGACCTGGGGTCATTTGATAGATGGGTCAGCAGCCTTCCTCAGTTAGGAAAATTCCTAACATTTATGCAGAGGTTTGACTTTCTGTCCTAATTTAAACTTCCACAGTTATCCCTTCCACGTTGTGCCTACCCCATGATGGTTTTGATATATCATGGGTCAGCGTAAGATATTAAATGGGAATTTGGGGGGAGTTTTGTGGAAGACACAGATGATATGTGAAGGCCAGCAGACAACATAAAAAAGTTTAGAAATTCAGAAATGCATAAAATATATGTTAGTGTTGTATAATATCAATATATTTTATCTTTTACTGCCTATTATAATAATTCAAATTTTTCTGGTACAAAGGGAGGACCAAAAATTTTTATGCAGATTTTCCAGATTGAGGGGGCACCTTGCCCCTCACCTCCATGATGTGGAAGGATATCTGTATTTCTCTTCATATGACTAGATAGGCACAGATAGGGGAAGCTGGGGAAGCACAGACCTTTTGGTTGGAACTTTTCCTCAGTATTTAAAGAAGTATCTAGGTTCCTCCTGAGTCTTCTACTCTGAAATGCCTGTAAGAGGCACTGATAGGCTTCCATTCACCTTTTTCTTTCACCTATAGTCTTTATGCCACTGATTCTTTCAAGCTAACCTTTTAATTTTGAGCTACTCAGCTTCCAGAGGCAAAACTGTATGTATCCTTTTAAGAAGTCTAGAGAATGACTCAATTCCAGCTCTCTTCTCCAAAATCACAATAGTCCTAAATCACAGTAGTCTCAAATGGACCCTCGGAATTGAGAGAGGAATGCTTAATTATGAAATTCAAATGCTTGTATCTGAATCAGTTCTTAAATCCTGATTATGTATCTAAGTTTTTATTTTCATCATAGAGAAGATAAGACTTTATTTCAATTGTATTGAAGTAAAAAAACATTCATTAGATATGTTGATTCAGTGATTATTGAACTAAAAATATTACTTGAAATTAACACTTTAAATAGAAACTTCAATTAAATATAATTATAATAATAAATATAATTATTTCACAAATCTATATTTAAAGCATAAGATATGCCAAAAATATTTGTGTTTGGATGTTTTAAAGGTATTATAAATGTTTCAAATCTGCAAGATTTTATATTTCTTCAGAGAAAGGCATTTGATAGAGTAGAATGAGTCTATCCGGGCAAAGTTTAAAAAAAATAAATTTATCTTCAAATTGATATAAAGTATAGAATAATTTGTCATACAAACTGATAGCTAAATATTAGATTAATTTCTAGGACTTCTGTTTCCATGATATCTTTTCTATCATTTACCTTATATCATTTTGGAGCCACTAACTGATGATTTCAAGCATGTAATCAGAGTAGCATTAGATGCATGCTGCTGTTTATAGACCAAAGACACTGAATCACTTTTGTGGCACACATACCAAAATACCCAACCCACTCCAAAGAAGTAAAATTACTGTTGTACAGTTTTCAGTGAAAGAAAACTTAATTATGTGAATGAAGTTTTATTTGAATGAGGAATGAAATGCCAAATAATGAATGAAAGGATTTTACTGAATGGTACTGAGAAGGAAAGAGATGCAATAAAAGGTGGGTAAGTCAATCCTCAAGACCTTGGGAAACAGAGCTCATGAAAGAACTTATTATGGACCTGCAAATCAGCTTATTGAAAACATTTCAGATACAAGAAACAGCTAGAAGAAATACATACCCACCCACTCTTGCATAGCTACAATTTTACTATTGTTTTTCTCCAAACAGAATTCTGGGCAAGTCATTTAACTTCTTTGTGCTTCAGGTGCCCCATCTATAAAATGAGGTTAATAACAGGGCCTGTCTCACAGGGTTGTTGTGTAGACTAAGTAAGTCAATGTATATAAAGGACTTTGCAAACCCCAAAAGAGTATTATTATTAGTAGTAGTAGTATATGTAGAAGAGATTGAGGAAGTACTCAACATACGAGAGAGACAGAGACAGAGACAGAGACAGAGAAAGGAAGAAGGAAAGAGCTTGCTGAAGTTGAATGTTAAGAACAATTATACTTGGAATTTTATTTGGTTTGATCTAGTAGCATCAATGCCATATGTTGCATGTCTGCTTCCCTACTGCCTTGTCCTCAACACAGAAAAATACTTTGAAGGGTATGTAATGTCATCTTCAAGAGTACAGATTACAAACTAATCATACATAACTCTGTGCATCCTTAATGGATGGAATAAATCACTCCAAATGATTAGTGTAGAGAAAGGAAAAAAAAAAGATCATTAGGTTTGTAGTTACTGATATGTTTTTGGTTATTTTTAAAAAAATAAATGTGCTAATTTTTCCACCTTAAAATATGAGTTAGAAAAATATCTAATTTATTAAGATTCTGAACTTAACTTTGACCCACTCATAGACAATATTACCAAGGTTTCAGAAATGAATTATGAAGAACAAAAACAACAAAATAGAAAATCTCTATAAATGATTTAAGTTCAGTTTTTCTTTCTCTCTCCTCTCCTTTTCCACCAAAAGAAAAGAAAAAGACAACCTGAGAAAATGAAATCTCCAATTCCTACCTCTTTGGACTTTTTCTCTACATTTAATCCCAATTTTTGGTGAACACCCAAAAATCTCTACCCAAAACCTTCTGGTGGCTAATTTGTATTCCTGATCTACAATGCCATTGGCAACAGTGGCAATGGAAGCCACAAGACCCCCAGCATTGTTCTATAATATTACTCTTAAAGGAGTAGGCAGGAATGAGAGCAATGTTTTTTGGAGGCTTGAATTTATACAAGATAGGCTTGGATATTGGTAGGAGTTTGAGATTGATCAAATTATTTGTTCATTTAACAAGTATTTATTTAACCCCTATTATGTACAAGATCAAGTGCTTGGTGCTAAGGGTGATAAAAAATTCTGAAAAAAAATTCTCTATCATCTAAGATTTATAATGTAATAGATTACATTAGCAAGGTTCACTTTTTTCAAAGGACATCTGAATAGATACTTTTGAAAAGCAAATGATAAATTCTACATGAATAATAGGGGTAGCTAGGTGGCATATTGGATAGAATGTTGGGCTTGGAATCAGGGGGACTTGTTTTCTGGAGTTCAAATCTGATCTCAGACACTTACTGTATGACCCTGGGCAAGTCATTTAAACTTGTTTGCCTCAGTTTGTCATCTGCAAAAATGAGCTGGAGAAGGAAATGGCAAACCACTCCAATATCTTTGCCAAAAAAAACCCCAAATGGGGTCACAAAGAATTGGATATGACTAAAACAACTCACCACCACCATCACCAACGACAATGACAGTGACAATGACAAGAATGATGCATAAGTTCTAGTTTCACTCCTTGATGCACACTGACTATGTAATCCTGGACAAGTCACTTAATTCCTTAGTTTACCAGTCGGCTCTCCAAGATTAATCATTAAATAACTGGTGCCAATCAACGTTGGCAAAGAAAGTTCCTCATTGGGAGTTTTATATACCAAATGAAATCACTATTTCAGCTATACAAATAAACAAATAAACTCATATTTTGTTGTGAAGACTAAATGAAATAATATTTCCAAAGAACTTTGAAAACCTAAAAGGATTATGTAAATGTTTTTATTATATAATTTCCCTTACTTAAAAGAAGGCAAGGCCATGTCTTTTATATCTTTGCATATATCCCTTATACCACCATAAATGTAATGGTACAAAATACTACACTGTAAGCAGTGGCATTATACTGGTAAATGTTTCACAACCGGTTCTCCGGGAAAAAAATGTATTCATGACACACTTTCAAGTTTAATCTCTGTTATTAAAATTTTTCCATCACTTGCTTAAGTCTAGACAATCAACAAAACAGCAAATCAAGCCCTAATCTGTAGCCTTTGCAGATTTCTAAGCTGCAAATGCTCATGAAGAAAATGTAATAATCAGCACTGAAGATCTGATGTAGGCCCACTCCTGACTGTAAGTTCCAGAAGGGCAGAGATCATACCTTAATTTTGTATTTCCAAAGACAAACACAGTAGTTTGTGTAGTATAAAAGCTTAATAAAAATGTATTGAATGAATAAATGCAAAAGAAAACTCCATTGCAGCTACAATATTCATTGAATTTACATTTTAGGTCTGTGTTTAAGTATTTTTTTTTTGTCCTTTGGTTTATCAGTATACAAATGTCCAGTGTAGAAACTCCCTCCACTGATGACTATTCAAATCTCTTAACTTTGGAAAATTGCCTGGATCTGTGAGAGATTAAATGCCTTGAGCATGGTCACACAACTAACATATGTCAAAGGTAGTACTTGAACCCAAGTTCTCCTGACTCCAAGACTAGTCCTTTATCCTATGTGCCATTCTCATTTTCTTTCTAGAATCTAGTTACAAAGATAATTTATGCCATGTAAACCTTAGGAGAGAATGTATATCATCAAGGCCAAATTTGCAGATTGCAAATTCAATAAATTTTTCATAAAGGACCATTTCAAAGTCACTTTAATAATTTTTCCTCATCTTTGTAACTTCTACAAAAAAAATCCAGGAACATTATGAATTAGTCAAGTTTGACTTGGATATAGAGAAAACCTGAAGAACAGCTTGACTTGAATACCTTACTCTATAGGTGTGATTATGATACTTTGCTGAAACATTCTAAAATCTTAGCAGGATTAATTTAAATTTATATTCACTTACAATTTGTGCTCCTTTCCTTATTCATTATGCTGCTTTCCACTGATTAGGTAATTACAGTATAATCAGAAAAATGTAAGGAAAAATTACTAATCTGACATGCCTTCTTTTACCTTATACTCATGATCCTATTACAAAGTGCCATGAATTAGATGGACAAGTACTATGGAACAAATACAAAAAAATAAAGCCATGAAATTAGCAGATGAATTGTATTTACTAAGTAGGTGATTTAGCACAATATGGATTTGTCTTGTATCTGGAATAGTGTCTTTAACACAGTAGGATTGATAGCTAGCTAACTAGATAAGTAGGTAGATTGATATAGACAGATATAGATCGATAAAGATAGAAAGATGGATAGATATATCTGTATATGTTGAATATTAGATATTTGTAAAGTAAATGAATGTAGTTTTTTTCTTTCTTTATTGGCATTCTTTGCCTATTTCTACAATAGAAAATAACCCCTAAAATGAAAATATGTTTAAATTAGATTAGAGGATTTACACTTAGAAGAGAGCTGAGGGATCATATAATTCAAGCTTGTCATATTGCAGATGAAAAAACTGAGTCTCAGAGATGCTAAATGAATTGCCTAAGGTCACACAACTAGTAAGGGTCAGAGTTGAGATGTCATAAGAATTTCCAGCCTCTATTAAGTACAATAATTTCTCCAAGATGTCATGATGGAATCCTAGTCTCCAAAAGGATTCAAATATATCAATTATTTCATCTTTGGAAGCATCAACTAATTTGGACCTTTTTTCAACCAGCACTGACTGATTTCTAGACTTCTTTAAACATCTACCTTCTTTTGATTTAGTTTTTCATTAAGATTTGCTGTGAGGTACTTCATTCACCCTGTTCATTAATGGACTGCAGCTTCTTTCTGTTTAAGTAATTCAGCCTAGTCTCAGCACTACTCAGAGTGCTCAAACTAATCTCATTCCCATTCTATCTAAATCACTGAATTTTGGGGGATCAACCAAAGGGATTTTATTTCAGATATTTTCTCCACACCACTGTCATCATTCAGAATATTTTTATTTTGATCTTTAAAAAAAGAGTATACTTATTTTGATTAGTTTTCCATCTTTATCTTTCTACATTTCCTTGTGTTTTGGCAATTTCTTATGTTATATTATATCTAGGCAGTGGAAAGAACATTGAATTAGTAATTGGAAGAAACAGTTTTTAGTCCTTTCTTGGCTACAGACATACTTGGCAAGTTCTCCTTTACTTTTACTGATGTTAATTTCTTTATCTGCAAAATGAGATGAGATTGGACTAAATGATGTGTAAAGTACCTTCCAGTTCTAATTGTATGAGCTTTTCATTGACTTTATTTACCATGGATGCTTCCATTTTCCTTTTAGCTTTTTTGAGAAATGGGATAAATCTGAGTTGTAACTTTCTCAACACTCTTCTCATAAGCTGCTTAGGGCACTTACTGTTCCTTTGTTTTTGATTCTCCGTTCAGTAAGCAGCATGATGAAGAAATTAAAATCCATTGTTGTATTTCTTGGTTAAATTAAAAAAAATAGTATTAGATTCCAGTGTCAGATTTTATAGACTATATGTTATAGCAGTTATTTGTTTATTTTGATGACAATTGTAAAATGACATATGATGCCCATATAACTGCAATTTAGAGGGTCTCGTTGGCTGACTAGCTGTCTATCTTTTTCCTTATATTCAGTTTTAAAGGGAATTCTTTGTCAGGGAATAAAATTTCAATTAGAGCTAATCTGAAAAGGAATTTAGTAAGCAGGGACAGTCATATTAAAGATGTAGAATGAAGAATGATATTTCATAAAATACTTCTTAGCACAATGCCTGGCAAATAGTAGGTGCTTAATAAATACTTGATTTATTCAAGATAATGTGGAAAAGTTTGCCATTTTTCTCCTATTCCTTTTCTTTAACATGCCACTCATCCTCTTGCTGAGAAGACACTTTGTAAACCTTACAACACTATATAAATATGAATGTTGAGATGGAAACTTTTCAGCATTTTTATAATTTGGAGTCTCTAAGGTTTATGGAACTAGCTATGAAACATGACATTTCCACTGAGATGTTCATGGTTTTGAAGTGAATTATTTTGTTAAAAATGGGTCTATTTTATATATATTAGAGATGCCACATATATCTTCTATATGATCATATACAAACATGTAGATTAATATATATGCTTTTTGATGGAAAATACTTGAAGTTATTCAGAGATTGGTAGTATATGAATATTGGTTGTTCTTTTGCATATGTGCATTTATTTGTGTAAGTCTGAAAGTTTTTAGTCTATAAATACTAGAATCTTAGAATCAGGACAAGGTTCAATAATTCTATGGTCAATTTTTTTTAATATTTTATTTTGGGTCATTTTTTTTTCTTGTGCCCTAGAACTTTGCTCAAATAATTTCCCCTAGTATAATGCTGACCAGCCAAACAACCATTTTGGGAGATGAACTCGGTTTTCTTATGGCCTACACTCAGTTAAATAACTAGAATTTCTGCTTTTCAACTACTTTAGGTATTGTGTAGACAAAAGGCTATAGTTAATTTGCTAGATATCTTTCTAATAACTTTGCTAATGAGAGCTCATAGTCTCTTGGGCCAGTGAGAAAAATATGGATATAAAGTAAAGGTTGAGTTGTCTGCCTGTGGATGTATATGTATATATTGGGGGCAGGCAGGGCAAGCAGAAAGGATAGCACAGAAATCTTTTCTTCTATCCCATAAAGCAGATAAGCCTGTCTTCTGAATCAGAATGAGCCTCAGTGGGTGCTGAACCATAGAAGCTTCTGCAGAAGGCACCCAAGGAGACCTAATTTTGTGGTGAATAGAGTGAGCATGTTTCTTTATGGAGGTCCTCTTATCACAGACCTTGCATATGTACTGTGCAATTCGGCAATCCCCGTGATAAGTAGTGTCCCTTGTTTTATTGAAAAGCAGAGTAAATAGTCACATAAAACCCATATAATTTGCTGGCTTGTAAGTTAAGGCCCGAGGCATTCTACTCTTATCCTTTCTTTTGTTGAGTCCCCTGTACTTCTAGGGCAATTCTATTGTTAAATTGCTCTATACTGAATGGACATTTTATACCCTGTACCAATAAAAATGGTAACCTTCAAAGCCTTAAAAATGCTTTACATTTGATTTTTAACTCAACTTATTATTTTCCTTATTGTTTATTAAACTTTGAGCTAATTTGTATTAGGGGCATGTAGTTAGCAAGAAATGCCATCAAAAGATATTTATTCTGAAAACGGAGAATGGAAAAATACTGTTTGACTAACTTTAAAACTGAAAGTGAAAGTGTTAATTATTCAGTGTTGGAACTGGGCTTACCTTAATACTGATGTTGAGGCAGATACCATATTTATCTTAAAGTACCCCAGAGCAAAGAACCTGTGAAGAAGACAGTTACCTTTGGAACCATATTTATCATGTAAATAGCTCAGAAAAGGATACTGCCAGTTACATCTTTAAAATACAAAAATGCATGCATTTCACTATTTTGTAAATGCCAGAGAGATGCAGCATCCGTTAGAGTTAACGGTGCGGCACTTTTGTGTTCAGTAGCATGAATCATTAATCATGAGACAGGCCATATTCTTGTACTGCTTCTGCTTTCATTACTTGGCCTAATTAAACAGTTCTCTGAACTGGAATCTCAGATTTCTCTGTTAGAGATTATCATTAATTATGGTGAAAGTGCTCAGAGATGTTGGACTCAATTATATTCTGCTCAACCCTGGCACTGTGTGATTCATTGCACAGCCTGCTCTGCAGATGTACTCTTTTCTTATCTTGCACTCCCACTTTTGTAAATTGGGCTCTGCCAGCCAACAAACTAAGAGTTATGTGCTGCGTTTTCATTAAAAACATGTTGGAGAAGCACAGACCAATTAAGGATTCGGTATTTTATAAGGAGTGATGAGATGAACAGTGGATTCTGGGAGAATTAGCTTAGTGAAGAAGCGATCCCAATTCCAATGCATTACAAAATTTTGGTACCTATTTCTTGTTGAGGCCTCAGCTGGTTAGATCTCAGACTGGAAAAGTTTTATTTTCATTAAACCAAGTTGAGAATTGTGATTTGTTGTAAGTGAATAAGAAAGGATGCATTTGGGGGAGGGGGCAGAATTTGTGTGGGCTACTGGTAAACATCTTAGAGACAGATGCCAAGCACCTTGAATGTCATAAAACACCAAATTAATCAATATTGACACATTTTTGGTCCCTAATAACAGTAGTCTTTTCAAGACTAGTGATAAGAATGACAGTATTATGACCTATTAATCAGCATTTTGTTTTATGCAGTAGTTATGATCTCTCCCTCCTTATATTTAAAAAAAAACAAACAAGACTTTGTCTGAACCACTCCTATGCCCCTCTCATATTTTCTCTTTTTTTCATACTTGCTTCTTGTACAAATCATACTCCCTCATTTTATGATAAGCTCCTTGAGGGAAGCTACTGTTTTTTTTTTTTTCATCTTCATATTCCCTGAAGCCAATGAAGTGCCCTCTCAATGTGCTAGGTACTAATAAATGGTGAACTGAATTGCCTGTCCTTGCCTTGCCTTGTCTTGTCTTGCCTTGGACTTGACTTGAATGGAATGGAATCAAATACAATTAAACTGTATTTAAGGACTGTGATTAACCTGTCATAGCTATATCTTTTTAAAGGTTGCCTACTTTTTCAAGTTTATTTTTAATGCAAAAATATTTTTTTTAAAAAATATTATTATTGGAAATTATTTTGGTTTAGCTAAAAATTGTGTAAAAATCAAATTACTCTAAATGAAATTAACAAAGGAATTTTCTCCAATGCCTGCTTTGCCTACAAAGCTGAAATTCACATTGTTTTAAAGAAAGAGTGACATGCTGATGAAATATTATAATGGTAATTTTCTTAGTAATGCATTACTTTTGAAAGTGAAAATGAGGTGATATGATTTATAGATAAAAATATAAATAGAATTATATGCATTTGATTTACACAATATCCACTGAGAGGGCAGAATGGTTTTTATACCTTACAGGACCCCAAATTGTCATTTATATAAAAGTTAAAGCTGTGATATACACAGTGATCATATATGTAAATTCATTTTGGACCTGCCTCCAACTTTTCTTTCATTGACTTGATTTGCTTTTTCAACCCCAGGTTCCTTAAGTCAAATCAGTTACCTGCCAAATTTCTTCTAGTTTTGTATCTATTACCTGGTTATTTTTAGATTTTAGGACACTGGAGCTTTTGTGAATGGTTGTAGCAAGGGAGAAGGGAGCATGCAAATCAAAGAATTAAGTTGGATTTTGATCATTGTGTAAAACATGTTTGTCAGCAGCTCATTGTGATCGATATATTTACATAGACACAGATGATTACTTTGTTCACTTGAAATATCTAGATCTGCTTTTTTTCCCATGGCAATATACAGATTCAGAGTTTTATCTCCAGTTAAAGATAATGATGTATACCATGTTATTAACATGAGCAGATCACTTGTTTTATTTGAGTACTGTATACTGAAATTAATAATCCCTGTTTAGATGGCCATGAAAGTGGCTTAATTTATTTCTGATCTATGAGAGAAATGTCCTTATTACATCTGAAGTCTTGCCTTGTCCCTTTCAAGTTTTTTAAGTTGGAGTAATCTATTTTGGGGTAACATAATGCACATAGTTCTGAATATTCTCTTAGCCAGAAGAGAGAGGGGTCTATTACTAAGAGATTTGGTATTAATAAATAGTCATATGACCTTGAACAAGTCACTTCATTTCTCTACAACACTATATTCCATGAAGATACTGGATTAGATGATTTTCTTTTTTGAATCTAAAATTATATGAATCACTCTATGAATATTTCTTTAAATTCAAATTTGTTTCATGGTAAAATTGAGTTTTTTCTTCCTATCTTTTCCTCTTTTTAAGAGTCCTCTAATTCAAATCCTAGTCACAAGATTAGTATGATCTATTGTCCCTCTTTGGTTCCCATTTTTGCAAGCCAAAATCATCCTATGGATGGCAAACATTAGGCAATTGTCCTCAGAGGCAGAATACCAGAATTGTTCCTATATATGGTAGAAGTGCACTAGCAGGGCATCTAGTCATCATTGTATGTCCCTCACTCTTATAACTGCCAACATCATTTACCTGACATCAAAAAAATGCCACCATCACCATATAAAGCTTTTTTTTAATTAAAAGAAAAAAAAACACCATTTAGTGCATGATCTTTGTGTATTAAATATCAGCTTTAAATGTTATATTCTTTCCCCATTTTTAGATTGAAATATATTATTTGGAATTCTAAGTACATGTGCTTGTTTTCATTTCTATTAACTAAATACTCCTTTTTCAAAAACCAACAGTCAGGAGTATGACAGAATTAAAACAATGTGGAAAAAAGTTCTGGATGGAAGCCTTTTGGCTTAACAGTTTGTAGGTTTTCATATCCTGCACTAGTTGCAGGTTTTAATATATATGAAAATCAGTGGTCTTGTATCTATGCATATGTGCCATCTATAATATCATTTTGACAGATGGTGAGCTGGATGAATCTAGCTTCTGACTATAGAAAACCTTGGCTTGACTTGCACTCTACCAAAACTTGTTTAAAACGGCATTCACATTTATTTATTTTTAAAATACAGATTCATTTTTTGGGGGGTCTGCCCTTATTTCCATTCATGATGCCTAGCTTCCCCCATCACTGATAGAATTCTGCGTATACATTTTACCCGAGCTGCTCTGATTTTTATAGGCTTATTCCATGCATATTGCCAATCACTAAATCAGTTTACATCCTCCCCCCTTTATTAAAAATAAATATGTTCCCTTGCCCCTGTTTACACCATCTAAAATTCTTACAACAATATCTGACTCCAAAAAAAAAAAAATCAAAACAAAACCCCTGCAAACCAGGAAGCAGTTTCTTCATATTGCAGCTCCAGACAGACTGCTCATTGAAAATGTAATACACTGCTGCCATGTCACAGGTCAGCTGGCAAATGGCAATCTGAATTTTAAAAGGAATATGAATAAAATTCTGTTTTATTTTGAAAATGAACTTTCTGCCCTCCATCATGAATCCAATATATGTCTTAATCTTCTATGCTCTTGAAGCCTGCGGCTCCTGGCTGAGTCCTTTGACTCCTGAACCTAATAAGGAAATAGGTTGTTTTCTCATCCTCGTCTCATTTTTAGAAGGGCTGAAACAAACAGTCCCCTATTTCAAATGTAATTGACAAAGCATAAAAACATGTATGTTATATAATTTTAGGTTTACAACCAAGCTCAGCATGAGGATGTTTTATTTTAAAATTTGATTAAGATGTTATACCTTTGGAAATGTGCTGTCAAGATTGCAAATCAAAATTTGCCAAGTGTGCTATTGCATGTTTACCTTAGAACTATACTCGTGACACTGATAAAGGAGGGAATAGATAATAGGACACATCAATTGGGAACATTTTCATTTAACCTGGACATTATTTATAGCTTGATATCTATAGGTTTGTATTTATGGGAATTCGTGTTGTTTAAAAACATCTGGCTATTTTTGTCTATGTTTGTATTTGTGGTTCTCCCTCACACTCATAAATACACAATACACACACACACACACAATTTGATCCAAGACACTTACTCCTTTCCAAACATTGTTTTGTCTAAATTATTTTCTATCATTATTTGAAATATATAGCTTATTAAAAAGGCTTAGAAAATAAAAAAATACTCTTCCATTGGAAAAAAATATAAATGGTTATTTCTAAAATATTTCTGTTTTTCATAAAATATACAAAGAAGATGCTCTGTCACTTTCCTTAATTTGCTTATGTGTGTTTATGTAAAATAATTATGAGGAGCACTTTTTAATGTGAAAGCCAGATGATTTGCACACTTTAAAATAAGTATAACCAGGCATCTCTATGCTTTTCTACTATATCTTCCTTCATAATCACATCTGCATAACATCAGCCAGACTGCTCATTTGTAAGAAATCAATACCTGCATTTGCTTATACAAGGAAATATAAGATTTGTGAACATATATGTTATGTGTGTATGGGAGTGAATACATGTGTATGTTAGGAACTATTTTAGTTAGTATGTATGTTGAACTAAAAATAGGCAGTCTCTATAGACTATTATTCTAGTTTTTTTCTGTTAAATATTTTCTTCTATGATAAAAATATTATTGGAAAGCTACTCTAATTATAAGTGATAAAAATATAAGCTTTTGTAGGGTTTTATTAAAATTAATACTATTAGGTCCCTGGTTTTTTTTTTAAATCATTGTAAACCTAAACTTAATTTAAGAGTAAAATTCCCTAAAGCTCCACATGAAAATAAGTATACTCCCACAAGTTCTGACATAACTTCTTTTGTTTCATATCTGGGTGCTCGGTGCACATGAAGCTATTAATGTAATATTTTTGAGACTTTAAATGTTACATGGAGGAGATATGTTCTTTACAAACAAGGAGTAGAGCTTGAAGTTAATCCTTTGTCTTAGATTCAAGGGAATAATTTCAGAGACTAGAGAAGTGATCAGTTTCTCCTGCTAAGTTCCCAACATTTAGCAGCGAATGCTCTCTAAATGGATGCTTATGCAGTTAAATGTGATGACCACACCACTAAAAAATAAGCATAGATCCCAACATCTATAACTGATAGGAGATAATGCAGCAGACAAGCAGACAAGGTTCCCATATGATGTAAAAGGGGATAGGAAAGCTATTACTTCTAATGTTCCTTCTAGGACTATGATTTGGGTAGCACTCATATCTGTGGATGGAAAGTAGCATACAATCTTTGAAGGCACTGGTCTTTGACAGCTGGGGATTTTTGGGAGTAGGACATCTTTGGCTGAAAGTGATTTGAAGTTAATTTGCTCTTATTTATTGAGAAGAGGTAGAAGGTGAAGAAGTACTGAGAAGGAGCATAAGCACTCAAAGGACCTTGAGTCAGGCTGTTTATTACTCACTGGCATGCCAGTTTATGGCCTCATCCTTCAGTCTTCATGAGCACACGTTGATTGTAACTTAAGCATACACAGGCTATGTACCTTGATGGAGAGCCAAGATCTCCTAGGACTCTGCTATTATATCTGATTATCTTTACTGGGCAGATTCACAGAGACTGAATGGGAGGGAGATATTAGGAGCATCAATCAGCATGAAGTCTAGGCTATAAATCTCTTTATAAATCACAAGGACATGATGATTAGTAAAGTTTACTAACCACATTTGGATTAGATGAAGTTTGTTAATCTGATGGTTTGCTAACCTTGCATTCCTAACCCTAAATGTAGCTGACAAATGTAGTTGTTCTGCATATGGGAACTTCCTGGTATATAGGTGGGCCAATCAGTGGGCAAAAATGGAGTTGCTTGTATTGCTAGGGTCAAACAATAGATCAATCCTCATATTTATACAAAGAAAATATCTTGCTTCTGACAGCTTATCATCATATTCTTTCCTTCCAATTCCATTTTTTAAGTTTAAAGAGTAGTTCTTGGAGAAAGTCTAAATGACTGAACTCATGAACAGTGTTTTCTGAACTCATGATTCATTGTTTGGACAATTTGCCCTGGGCATATATTCCATACTCTTACCAGTATTGGACACAGGTGCTGTTTCTAATAATCAAACCAAGTATTGTCCCAATACAAGCACCTAAGTGATGCAGTGAATAGAATGGTAGGCCTGAGGTAAGAAAATTTGAGTTCAAATCATGCGTCAGACACTTACTAGCTGTGCAATGCTAGGCAAGCCACTTAACCTCTGTATGTTTGGTTTCCTTAACTGTAAAATGATAGTAATAATGGAACTTAAGTAATAATAACATGAAAGTAATAATGACACTAAAAGTTGTTGTGAGGATTATATAATTGTAAAGCACTTAGTGCAATGCCAGGTATATTGAAGGTGCTAAATAAATGCTTGTCTTCCTTCCTTCCCTCCTTTGGAGGAAGCTGTTATATTGGGATGAGTGGCCTGACAAGGGCTGATACTAATAAAATAATTTTCCAACTAATGACCTTGGAAGATGATATTATCATCTGAGTAATGGATAGCAGTAAAGGAGCTTGGGACATGGCAAAACTCTGTAACATTTCATGCAAAAGTTGATTTTTGTTTAGAGGGGAGGAAAAGACAAAATGTTGAAATTTTTATAGGTTAGCTAAGAGGTTACAAGGGGTTATGATATCAACTCAACATGCAAGCAAGAAGAATTATGAGGGTATTTTCTACTCAGGAAGGAATTTTTACAAAATGGGGTAGGGGGAGAGAAGGTCACACTGGTGATTTTACTAAGTAAAAAGCTATAAATGTGTACAATTCAATGAAATGGCTTGGGGCATCAGTTAGCCTTACTTCTACAGGTAGATACTCATCCATTAGTAGCAGCTTGAAAATATACATGGGGAAAAAGGGGTTGTAGAGATCACATGAGGCACTGGTAAATTAAAAAACAAAATAAAACTATTAAAACCTCTTTCCAAAACTATCTGGAAACTAATGGGTTCTAGAAAAAAAGGATGTGTCTATAAAGCCAAAGTAATTTGATTTTTTAAACAACATCTGTGGAAAATTAAATAACTCTATCCCTTAGAGATGTCAGGACCAGGCATTATACTAAAGAGAATAATAACCAGATGTGAGAAATAGACTATCGATCAATTTTCCAGCTAGTCAAGACAAAACTCATGGAATTTTTTTTGGATCAAGGTTGAAGAATATTCCAAAGGTCAAGGAGCCAAGTAATCCAGAAGAGCATTTAAGACTAAGTAGTTATCAGAGTCAAGCCAAGTACAAAGTCCAAAACAGGGAAAGAAAGACAGGTTAGGACCATATGTCGGCAAAACTCAATTTATTGTGATGTACTTACCGAGTCCAAGGAAAACTATGTTTTAAGCAGGTGTTCCTTTTGCATTCCTTGTCAGCCCATACACTAACCCTAGGACAGGGGGGTGGCAGAGCATTTTTGGGTGAATAAGTAAGTAGTCATCCCCAAGAAAGCAATTGCAGTTCTCAAGAAGATCAATGAAAGAAATAGAATATTCAAAAAAGGAAAATCTTTTTTTAAAAATTGTGTGATTTCTAGTGATCTTTGAGGAATTGTAACACATAGGAGAAGGGTGATGGAGCTGAGCAAAGGGAATATTTTTTTAAAGAGTAAGAGAATAGAATAGTGATCCTGATGTCTCCAAGTGGTCAAATTGCAGAATGGAGTACCAAAGAGACTTTGAACACTTATAAAGGGAGTTAGTCATAACTGAGAGTCAACATAAAATCAATATAAAAGTCATGTCAATTGATATGGTAGAAAAATGCCTTAGCTCTGGAATCAGAGGGCCTATGTTCAAAATGACTCTTTGATGATTACTTTATGACTTTGTGTTAATGATTTAATCTCTCTGGACCTCAGTTTCCTTATATGCAAAATGATAGGGTTATATTAAGTGACCTTTGTGGTCCCTTCCAGGTTTATGATTCTAACTTATCGTTTCATTTTTTTAAAAATAAGATTTCCAGAATAATAGGCCAGCATAAGGACATGAACACAGCATCCCTGAATTTTACTGGAAATTAAAAAAAAATAGTCATAATACCTTAGTGGACAAGAAATCTGAAAGATGTGGGCTAGATGATAGTAGTCAAGGAATTTGAGAACTATTTAACTAAAGAAATCCAAAAAGAGTTAGCTGATGTACTGGTATCTTTATTGTCTTTAAAATCTTTATTGTAGTGCCTCAGGGCATAGCCTTAGCCTGATTCAGTCAACATTTTTATCAGTGACTAGGATGATGGCATAGGGGTTATGATCTTCAAATTTATAAATGAAAAGAAGCTTAGAATATAGAGCAACTAAACTTAAAATCAGATTCATTTAATTATTTGTTTCTACATCAATCTTGAACTTCAGTTGACTTCACAATAACTGCTAAAGTCACAGCATTAGAAAATTTTTCTTCATGAGAGATTCAAGAACTAGGTTGATCAAGTTCATGGAGGACTAGACATTTTCTCTGACAAATGTAGTCTCTCAAACCTGTTCAAAACAGGAGTGATATGCAAGAAATAAAGTATCGTAGTTTCAGCTGTCTCCGTAAGCTAGGACATCACGGATGCAAATAAGGTTTAAAAAAAAAACAAACAAATTAATGAACTAACATCTTGCTCTTCCTCTGTCTGCCCACCACCCTGAAGCAGCAGGATTACACAAGCCAACTCAAAAGATTTCAACCAAACTCAGTTCTATATCTCACTCTCCCTCTTCCAAGTGTCAAGGAAATCCAAAAGGTAGAAACTAGCTCATGCTGCAACACCAGAGCTCAGCCAGATAACTGAGGAAGAGAAGGAACTGGGGAAGGACCTGTGTGTAGATATGTGACACTCTATTAAGCCTAGGAAGGGGAAGAAAAATGTTTATCATTCACCTGGACAGATCTGTCCCTTGAGAAGTCACTTTGATCAGAGATTGAGCCTGGTAAACTGAATTGTTCAATGTCAAAAGAAGCTGAAATAGTTTTGAGGTCTAGTCCTAAGAGAAACCATACTCAAAGTGAAAAGAGTCAGAAAGTGAAAGATAGAAGAATATGAGAAAAAAAGAGCTTGAAACTATTAAAGATCTTAGGAGGAACAAAATTCAATTTAATACTTTGAGCATAAACTGATAAATCAACAGGGAAGATATTAATGACAGAAGAGACTATGGCTTCTAGATCAGGTAAAAGAGTTCAATAATTACTGAATAAATATCATAAGACAGAGGAAAATGAATATCTGATAAGTCAGATGACCAAGTAGATTAACAAGAGAGCATGAAAGTGGGGCAGGATGATGTTCATGCATGGATTAAATATACACATATATTCATACATATGTATGCACATATATACATATATGAATATACATATTATATATATACACACATAATATATGTGTGTATGTAGTAAAAACAAAATTTACGACCTGAACAGCAAAAGTAATTGGCAAAACAGAAACATGTGAATTCATGATGGAGATTCTCACTATAAAAACAAAAGAGAAAATAAATGATTGAGAATGCTAGTACATAGAAGTGAATGACAATCTGGAAGAAGAGAAACAAAAAGGAATAATATTAGAATAAAATGTGATCTTGATATAAATGAAACATAGATCTTGAAGACAAGGTGAGTAGAAATAACAGGGAGTATAGGTCTCCCAGAAGAAAACAAGTTAAAAAAAAAAAACTTGAACACTATGTTGCAAAAAGATGTATATACATACATACATACATACATACATACATACATATACATATATATGTGTATATGTTTGTGTGTGTTTATGTGTGTGTGTGTGTGTGTGTGTATAAACACCCCAAACTTCTCAACACAGGAAATAAAGTGACAATTGAAGAAATTGACATGTTGCATCTAGGAAAAAAAAACAATCTTTGCTGCAAGCTCCAAGACACACAGTGGCTGAATTTAACAGTTTCCCTGACCAATGACAAATTTTGCAAGTGACCAGAAGAAAAACTTTCAAATATAATGGAAAAGAAACTAGAATAGTGTAAGTTATTCTCCACCTACTAGAAATCACAGGAGGGAATGGAATGTATTCTGAAGATGAATAGAATTCACAATGCAAGTGAAGGTGACATACCCTGAACATCCGAAACAGTAATGGAAAAAGTGGTTGTTCAATAAAAAAGGTGTTCAAAATATTTCAAAAAAGGAAATGAGACCTGAAGAAATGATTTGTTTTTCAAACATACAGATGAAAGAAATGCAAGCAGAGTAAACCAATACAGAAGCCAAGGACAACAATAATAATAAAATAACAACAGACTATTAAGAATCTTTATTTTCTAAAAATACACAAGGAGACGATGGTGAAAGCAGAAGTAAAATAGAAGTACTGATGGAGAAATAAGCTTAAAATATTATAAATTAAATCTCACAACACCCCATCTACAGTTGAATTAATTTTTTGTTGGACTAAAATATAGACTAGGAGGATGCATAAAAGAGAAACAAGAACATAGAGGAGAACAAATGAGCTACCCATATCAAGTCAAAGGCTAACAATGAAAGTAAAATATCTCCTGTAATCATCATGATGAAGAGAGCCTCCATGAAGTGGGTGAGAAGGCAAAGAGAGGGAATGAAAAAGAGGTAAAGAAATGGAGAACTATTGATTCCATGATGGGAAGGGGGTATCAGTGATGAATCCTCCAATGGAAGAAGACTGATATTTTTTAAAGAGAGATCAGGACCTTACAGAGGGTATAATATGCAGGGATTTTGTAGAGACCACTTATGGTAACCCCAGTGGAAAGGGAACAGAGCTCCTGTGGACAGCTGACATATAGAAGAGTAGGAATGTATGGGGCCAAGAAGGAGATTTCAAGGCAAATGGGGAAAAATGACCATGGGGAGGGCAAAGATCAGTAACAAATTACACTATTAAGAACATAAGAAAGTAGTTACCCTGGAACAAGATTCACTCTCTTATTTGCAGGAATTTATATTTCTAGGAATGAGGCAAAGAAGGAGTGAGGGAGCAAGATTACAAAGTAATAATGTACAATCTGTTTTGGAGAGGGCACTAAGGTGCCATAGACATTTTCATTCCATGAGAAATAGAGACTGAAGAAAAACTAAATAAGTATAAAGATTGTAAATAAAAAAAATGCAATCTTGGAATAGACAGCAGTGGAAGATAAGTAAGGAAGATAATGAGGGAAGGAAAATCATTTTTAGAAAAAAAGATTTAGAAAATTAAATTAAAAAAAAAACCTAGTAGACAAAAGTTGATGGAGAGGAGAGAAAGGGGATTTTATTTGATTACTTAGCTGGAAGGTGGAGGGAGAGGAAGAATGAAATAACTAGGTAAAAGCAAGAAATAAAAAAGGACCAAGTAAGCAAAACTTCAAAGGGATTAGGGAAAGGTGTAACAAACTAAAAGAGAGAAGTTTTAGAGGAAGGGGAAGAGAGCTGGTAGGAAAAGAATTGCCTAAAAGTACATTAAGTTGAAATAATTGAAAAAAAACATATTACAGTATTTATAGAGGAAAAGGGAAACAATCCTAATTTAGAAAATAAAGCAAACTTAGAGATAAATAAAATAAAACATCAACCTATCTCTCATACCTTTAAATATGAATGGATTAAGCAATCCAATAAAATGAAAAAGAGTGACAGATTGGATGAGAAAGAAAACAAACCCGCATCCCCTTTTCCCCAAGATGGCACTGAAGAACAAGAAAGAAGCAGTTGCTCCCTCCTCCCCAAGACAGAAGCCAAGTCCAAGGCCTTGAAGGCCAAGAAGGCTGTGTTGAAGGATGTTCATAGCCAGAAAAATAAGATCTGAATGACTCCCACCTTCTGGCGACCCAAGACTCTAAGACTTTGACTGCAGCTTAAAAACTCATGGACAAGTGCCCCTAAGAGAAACAAACTTGATCACTATGCCATCGTTAAGTTTCCTTTTGACCACTGAGTCTGCACTGAAGAAAACTGAGGACAACACCCTTGTCTTCATTGTGGATGTCAAGGCCAACAAGCATCAGATCAAGTTGGTGGTAAAGAAGTTCTATGACATTGATGTGGCCAAGGTCAACACGCTGATCCAGCCTGATGGAGAGAAGAAGGCCTATGTCTGACTTGCTCCAGACTGTAATGCTTTAGATGTTGCCAACAAAATTGTAATCATATAAACTGTGTCCAGCCATCCCACTCCACCTACAATAAAAGGTTTTCCAGTATTAAAAAAAAAGAAAACAAACACACCCAAGCAGTTGCTTACAAAAAACACACTTAAAAAACAATGCAAAGTAAAAATGAGGGGGTAGAAAAAACTTATTATTCATCAAGTAAACTAAAAAAATAGGAGTTGCAATCATAATGTCAGATAAAGCAAAAACAAACATTCAAAATATAAAACATGATAACCAAGGAAAGTCCCATATGCTGAAAGGAATGAAAGACAACATTCTAATATCACCATTAAACTTGTATGCTTCAAATGCCTTAGTATCTAAATTCATAAAGGAATAATTAACTGAATTATGAGAAGACATAGACAGTAACACAATAGAGGCAGAAGTTTCAATGTTCCTCTCTCAGGTTTGGATAAGTCTAACAGAAAGATAAAAAGAAAAACAATGTAGAATTGAAGAAATGGCTGCAGAAACTAGACCTAGATGATTTATAGTATCTTCTAAATGTGACAATTAAAGCATATACCTCTTTCTCGGCACAAGATGGAATGTTTACAAAACTAATGATATATTAGAGTACAGATATTGCAAATGAATCTAAAAATGTGGAAATATTAAATATATACTTTACAAAGTGTAATGCAATAAAAATAGTAATAATGCATCCATGTCTACCTATCCTATGTGACTCATCCATTATCTCCCATGAATTCACCACATGGAGTTCTCCCAATGTACTGAGGGCCTCCATCTCTTTCTCCTAGCATCATGAGGGTACCATGGCACACTAAAGCTGACCATACCTCATCCTCACCACATGACCAGCCCATCTTTCTTTATTAGCATACATTTTCTTGATGACATATTTTACTCCTGTTCTCAAAAGTAGAAGCCATAAGCAAAAATCTAATGTTGAAGAAACATGTCAACTCATT
Organism: Vombatus ursinus; assembly: GCF_900497805.2. NCBI lineage: Eukaryota > Metazoa > Chordata > Mammalia > Diprotodontia > Vombatidae > Vombatus > Vombatus ursinus. The sequence continues at coordinate 63,666,227 of NW_020954557.1, forward strand.
ATTCTTAGGCCAGTTTACACTGAGAAAATTCTGAGAAACTTAGTGTTACAGAATACATTTACATTTAAGTATATAGATTTCAGTTTAAGAACTCAAAGGAAAATAATTTAGTCATAAATTTAAATCTACCTGATAAAAGAAAGTTTTTTCTTTTAGATTTGTATATATGTATATATGTATACATACATATATGCGCCTATAATTTTAGTGGTAATCATAAGACTGCAGTTAGAATATTGGCCTTGGAATCAGGAACAACTGGGCTCAAGTTTCATTTCACACAAGATGGCTATGTGACCCTTGTAAATGTGCTTGACCTCTCAGTGTCCTGGGTAACTCTCTAAGAATATAGAATACTTCTGACCTTCATTGGTAGAGGGAATTTTCCTGTATGAAAATTTCCTCTACCAATCAAATAACACATATATGTATATATTAATCTTAGACAGGGATGAAAGATGAAAGGTGACATAGCAGAAGAAGATATCTACCCTGTTGCCTGTATATCTTATTTCCCAGTTGCATGTAAAAACAAATTTTAACATTTGTTTTTAAAACTTTGGGTTCCAAATTCTCTCCCTTCCTCCCTGTCCACCCACCCTCATTGAGAAGGCAAGTAACTTGATACAGGTTATACATGTGTAGTCATGCAAAACACTTCCATAATAGCCATGTTGTGAAAAACTAACTGTATTTCCCTTCATCCTATCCCACTCCCCATTTATTCCATTCTTTCCTTTGACCCTGTTCCTCCTCAAAAGTGTTTGCTTCTGATTACCTGCTCCCCCAATCTGCCATCCCTTCTATCATCACTCTTCTCTTATGCCCTTCCTCCCTGTTTTCCTGTAGGGTAAGATAGATTTCCATACCCAATTGAATGTGTATGTTATTCCCTTCTTAAGCCAAATCCAAAGAGAGTAAGATTCATTCATTCCCTCTCACCCCCCTCCCCTTCCCCTTCATGGTAAAAGCTTTTTCTTCCCTCTTTTATGTGGGATAATTTACCCATGGAACTACCTTTCCCTTTCTCCTTCTCCCTGTATAATCCTTCATATTCAACTCACCTGTGCTTTCTCTCTCTCTCTCTCTCTCTCTCTCTCTCTTCCTCTCTATATTCCCTCCTACTGCCCTAATACTGAGAAAGATCTCATGAGTTACAAATATCTTCTTTCTATGTAGGAATGTAAACAGTTCAACTTTAATAAGTCCCTTATGATTTCTCTTTCTTGTTTACCTTTTCTTGCTTCTCTTGAGTCTTATATTTGAAAGTTGAATTTTCTATTCAGCTCTGGTCTTTTCATCAAGAATGCTTGAAAGTCCTCTATTTCACTGAATGTCTATTTTTTTCTCCTGAAGGATTATACTCAGTTTTGCTGGGTGGGTGATTCTTGGTTGTAATTTTAATGTTTTTGACCTCCATAATATCATATTCCAATCCCTCCTGTCCTTTAATGTAGAAGTTGCTAAATCTTGTGTTATCCTTATTGTATTTCCAAAATATTTGCATTGTTTCTTTTTGGTTGCTTGCAATATTTTCTCCTTGACCTGGGAACTCTAGAATTTGGCTATATATTCCTAGAAGTTTTATTTTGGGTATCTCTTTCAGGAGGTGATTAGCAGATTCTTTCAATTTCTATTTTACCCTCTGGTTCCAGAATATTAGGGCAGTTTTCCTTTATAATTTCTTGAAAAATGATGTCTAGGCTCTTTTTTTTGATCATGGCTTTCAGGTAGTCCAATAATTTTCAAGTTATCTCTCCTGGATCTATTTTCCAGGTCAGTTGTTTTTTTCCAATGAGATATTTCACATTGTCTTCTATTTTTTTCATTCTTTTGGTTTTGTTATATAATGTCTTGATTTCTCATAAAGTCATTAGCTTCCATTTGCTCCATTCTAATTTTTAAGGAAGTATTTTCTTCAGTGAGCTTTTGGACTTACCTTTCCATTTGGCCAATTCTGCTTTTTAAGGCATTTTTCTCCTCAGTCTTTTGGACCTCTTTTGCCATTTGGGTTAGGCTATTTTTTAAGGTGTTATTTTCTTCAGTATTTTTGGGGGCCTCCTTTAGCAAGCTATTCACTTGTTTTTCATGATTTTCTTTTCTCACTCATTTCTCTTCCCAGTTTTTCCTCTACTTCTCTTATTTTCTTCTCCAAATCCTTTTTGAGCTCTTCCATGGCCTGGGACTGATTCATATTTTTCTTGGAGGCTTTGGATGCAGGAGATTTTACTTTGTTGTTGTTGACTTTCTTCTGGTTGTATGTTTTGATCTTTTTTGGCACCAAAGTAAGATTCTATGGTCTGATTTTTTTGTTCTGTTTGCTCATGTTCCCAGCCAATTACTTGACCATTAAACTCTTTTTTAAGGTAGGGGTCTGCTTCCAGTGTGGAGAATATACTGTCTAAGCTTCAGGGGTTTTGTGCAGCTGTTTTCAGAGATACTTCTAGGGACCTATAAATTTTCAGTTCTTCCAAGGTGGTATGATCAAAGGCAAGATGTTTACTCCTCTCCTGGCCTGTGCTCTGGTCTATGAGTGACCACAAGTACTCTTTTCTACCTTGGAACTGTGAGGAGGATTCCCTCTCCAGTGCCACCACAAGCTCCACCATGCCAGTGGTCCTCCTTTCCCTGGGACCACCACCCAAGAAAGCAACTCAGATCCAAGCATATATGACACTGAAACCCAAAGATCTTAATTTTAATCTTCTAAAAAGTGTTGTTATTTGAGTAAGAAAAAAATGTTCTATGCAATTAATATATTGTGCATAAATACAACCTAGAAGCAAAAAGAATGAATTCAAATTGTAAAGAGTACTAGTGACTTTCTTCTGTAAGTGGCGGCATATAGCAAATATTAGGCATACAGTGGACATTCAGAACCTGTTTGTAAACACATAGCACATTCCTAATATTCAGCAATGGATATATTTCTTAGCAGTATTTCATTGTGAACAGCATATAGGTTATGAGAAAACAAAGTAGCCTTAAAAACTTATAGACTTTTTCACTAAACAAAAAAGTAATTTTGGAAATACGAATGGCAATCCTAGAAAAATCATTAGAAGAAAATCCCAATATAAAAATAAGAAAATGAAACAAAACTATATATGCTTAAAACACAACAACAACAACAACAACAACAACTACTACTACTACTACTCCCTATGGGAAAAATAATTCAAACAAAATTGGAAAATAGAAATAATTAAATACCCTTCTGAGGCAAAATTGCCAAAGAAAATATATGAAACTAATAACAAAATGCTAGGTGGTGGGGTGGAAGAGCAACAACAGATTCTATAATTGTTCTGTTGGAAAATAATTACATTATTCTTTGGCCTAGTATATTTTGGTGTAATCACTAAGATAATCTAGTCATCTAGAGGGGGGAAAAGGAGCCTGATAAGTGACTAGCTCAAATTTCAAAATATAACCAAAGTACCAAGGCTAAAATATAAAATTAGTAGGAGAAATCAAAGATAAGTAAAGAAAAAATAATAAGCCCAAGTATGAGCCCTCACAAGTAATGGAGTAGGATGTGCTCTACAGGCAAAGACGGATTGCTGTGCCTTAGAAGGTGGTTACAGTCACAAAACATATTTGCATCAAACTACCCATTAAAATGTAATTTGATTCTACCTGCCTATAAAGAATAAATGTTCTCATGTTTTATATGTTTATGCATATAACTATATGAATATTATGTATATACCTAATAATGCATAGTTATTCTCATTTTATATTTGTGAAAACACTGTATCTTAAAAGGCCAGCTTACAGAGAGGAGAGGCACTGGTATCTTATATTTTTATAAGATAATATAACTGGAAGAGTCAGATAAAGCAGAAGCCTGCCTCTGACATATACTTGCTCAGTGACCCTGGGCATTAAGACATTTAAAAAAATGATTATCACATACTTCATTTTGAGGATTATAGCATCATTTATATATGGCTCATACTTTTTTTTTTGTCTGGACCTATGATTACTAGGGGAGTCTTCTTCTGTTTTCTACCAAATATTATTCTACCAAATATACAACTCTTCTGCAAGTTCTACAATAATATTAGAGAGCTGCCTTGGCAATGAGAAGTTAAGTGACTTATCTTAGGTCACAGAACCATTATGTGTCTGTGTCACGACTTGAACCCAGGTTTTTCTCACTCTGAGATGAGTTCCCTATTCACTATGCCATATTACTACTCACATACCCCCACACCAAATGAAAAGTGAAATAAAAAGCCCCATAGGTTTTTCAATGCAGATGGACTGAGGATCCACTGAAACTAAAATGTGCTTCCTCAACAAATATTATACTGAAAACTTATTGTGATACTAAATGAGATCAGATCCCTAGTCCACTTTATAAAACATTTTAATTAATTACTTTGTTAATTAATTGATGTGATTCCCTTAGTATGTGCATTATACCACCAATTAAAAGGTATGCAGCTGGCCCTGTGGATATACACTGTACATTATGACATTTTAGTGGTGAAAGCAGAATATAATTATAGTGTTAACCACTAAAAAATGAAGGGCTCCCATTTGGCAAGAGCTGAAATTTTCCAGCTTCCCATTAATCTCAATGAGTTTTCTGCTCTTTTTAACTTGCCATGTGGGTGCTTTACTGTTTAAAGGTGCTAGTCAATAGTCTCTGGTTCCTAGGTTTCTGAGTTAGTTAAGACAGGACTGTTGATGTTATTCCTCTGAGACATAGTAAGGTTAAGAGGACTTTGGGCAAGAAATAGTACAATAAAGTATACAATAAATCTCTCCATTATGTTTTCTTGAGTGACTGGATTACTGTCCTTTACCTTCATCTGATGAAATGGAAATCTGGGAGTTAGCAAGGGCTCAGCCACACAGTGCAGATCTAGTGTAAAAGGGCCCAACCCACTGGAGCCCTCAATAAAGGTTATTTCCATTTCCAAGGTATAAGAATTGATGTCAGGGCTAATGTAGGGCACAGTGAAAGAAATGAACCACTCAGCATCTTAACTGGTTACACTGGATATACCAGCAACAGAGATGTTACCAGCAGCCTAACCCAGGAATCTGGCCTTAAAGAAATCTATTTGCTGTTAAAACAAGGTCTCTTAGCTACTTTGACGCATGTCCATCTGCCAGCATGGGACTGTGCCAGCTCACAAAATGGTCTGCTATTTTCAGTAAGGCAAGTGCCAGAACAGCACATGGTTTAGACTGGCAGATTGAATAATGCTGCAAGTATCCACTGTAATAATAATGCCATTTGCCCAATGTGTTTGATCTTTAGAACACTTGTCACACATTCACTAATTCTCTAAGAATTCCCTTGAGAGAGGTGAAGTGGCATGATGCCCATTTCATTGAAAATGGACCTATAGCATAAGAGGAAGTAACTTGACCATGGTCATAGATCAGGAACAAATGGGACGATGGGATTTGGGTCTGTTAGACTTACATTCTACTACCTCACTATGATATTGTTATTTACCTGAGATTTTGGGCTGTGTCTAATGTAAATGAGTGTGTTTAGCTGTTAAAACAGTGCTATAGGAATTTAGTGAAATGCTAGCCAGTAATAGCAAAGATAAACCTATCAAATGGCAAAAAAAATGTGTCACTAGATCACAATAATGTACACTGAAAGGTAGTGATTATTTCAGTCTTACTGTTTGAACTCAGTAATCTCTCTCATATACTTTAAAGTATGACAAAACCTAACGATGCTATAATTGGTTTTCAATATGTGCATTTAAAACCTAATACACCAATATTATATTTTTCTCCTGACTGGCTACTTTCTATCTCACTAGGACTCTGCAGAAGTACCTTCAAAAATAAAGGCCATGTTACTAAAAAAAATTTCTTCTATCGTTCCACCTAGGGTATATTGCCCGGTATAAACTCCCAGCTTTTTGTATGCCTTTGAAAAACACTAGGTAGACATGACATAGACAACAGATTTAGGATTATTTATGATCTGTTTCTATACAAATTCATCTCAAAGAATACAAATAAAGCAGATTATTTGTAAAGTTACCATAATTGTCAATTTTCCCACTATAAGTTAGAATATAGCTTTTTCTGCCCTGATTTTTTTTCTTTTTTCCCTGTTTCTTGTAGTCAAAACAGATTATGAAATACCAAGCAAAAAGTTGCTATAATTAATTAGGTGGGGCCTCATCCACATCTGTGATTTTTTTGGGTGTAGGGCATTCCCATTATGGAAACACCTTTCTCTGACGCAGGTAGACAATTCAGTAACCAATCTGTGAAACTGAATTAAGAGAATGCATGAATTATGGAGAGATTAAATGACTTGTCTGTGATTATATAGATCATATGTGTCTGAGATAGAACTTGAATTCAGATCTTTCTGACTCTAAGGCTGGCTCTCTCTCAATCTGCTATATCATGTTGCCTCTTAGCCAAAGTATAAGAGTTTTCATAATTATGTTAGGTAAGGGATTTCTGAGCAATTACAATTTTCAACTAAAATAAGAGATATTCCAATTTTATATATTTAGACATAATAGTCTCCATCTTTTAGTCCAGGTGAAGTGATCTTCCTTATTGTGTTGTCTCCTTTGTTTTGCATGGTAGTTACATTTTAGAATTACTCTTAGTTCAACCATAACTGTTTCTTATGGAAACTTCTTGAGAATTGCATACTCTGAATGTATAGAAGAGGAAAAACATATATACATTTGTGTATATATACACATGATATATGTATATAATATATATATAAATAATATAAAATATATATGTACAAACATATGTATACATATATACATACAGTTACATGTAGCTCAATACTATGTAGACACATGCATACATGTAGAATGAACTGAAAATATAAAATCTTATAAAATTTAATAAATATCATAGCTTAGGTTTATTCTCTCTTTGAAAAGTTTGATCACATTCTTCTTCTTTCTTTTTTTTTTTTCCACTTACACAGCTTCACTTTTGATATCTTCTGGCTGACTACTGAACCATACTATAGATTCTGCCCTGTTTATGTTGCTAAACCTTCCCATAGATCATAGTGACAATCTAGGCCAGAGTATGTCAGCAAGATAGGGTAGAAGGCCTGAGAGACAAGAGATAGGTGGGTTCCTTGAAGATGACAAGAAGAAGCTTGGATTTGCTGTGGGAGGCAAGAGGCCGCTAGTCAAAGGATTTCGAAGGGAATGGACTGGTCTGAACAACAAGAGGCAGGGAAATGTTAAGCTATCAAAAGCTTCCCAAAATAAAAGGGACATGGAGAGAAAACAAGATTTTATGTTTCCTAACCCTGCTATCTAACTGCGAGTCACACAAAAGAAATGGGACAGATAAAACTGCCATTTATCAGGAATGGAGTAGATACACCCTTAACCTGATGACTCTATGGGCCAACTACAAGGAAGCAACTCGCTTGTTGTGGGAGGCCAGTTCAACATCTACACGAGGGGATAAGGCCTGAACAAAGAAAATAGATGTGAATCCGAGCACCTGAGGCAGAAGCCTAATGGGATAGGATGACAATCTCCCTGTTCCATTGAGCTAAAGAGGATTTTCCATTAATCTCCAGCCAGGCACTGTATTTCTTCACGGTCAATGTACTACCTTGAAGGCTACAAGTTATGTTGCTTGATATGGTAACTCATGATTTTTGAGTGCCTCCAATAGAGGTTATAGTTTATCTGCTTTATAATTGGGTTGGCTATTTACTTTGAGTCAAGTTAGGAAAACCATGCTCAGTCTTATTTTGTATGCTGTGTACTTCACTGGTTGCGTGAATTTGAAGAGCTGCAACTTTTCTGGTGTTTCTGCAATTTTAAATTTAGGGAGGTAGTGTAATATGATGAAAAAAACATGGAGTTTGGCCCTCAGATCATAACCTGTCTCTTCCACTTATGGCAAGTCACCTCACCTCTCTGGGTCTGCTTCTCAATAACAAAATTAAAGGCAGTAGACTAGTTTATCTCTAAGGTCCCTTCAAGGTCTTAATTCATGATACTATGGCCTTAAGATGTCAAGAAATCTAAAGTAGGTGTCCTACTCTACTACAACTGAGGATTACTAAGAAACTTTTTTTTAAGGAAAGCATAATAAAAATAATGCCCTATTTATTAAGTTGACAGATTATTTCAGATTTTATATCTTAACTTCTGCATGTTATGAGATGAATATAAATAGGTAAGGCTAACGCATACACACAGAATCCAAAGAGCCTGAGATAAACCACAATAACTAACTTTATTATGGACAGTTCAATTACACCAACAGCTATTTGACTATCATATAGTCATTAATGTTTATGAAATGGCCACTAAACAAGGTTACAAGTGGGGCTGAGAAGGGGGAAGGGTATGTATCTTTTGTACCATTAAAAATTTACATGCCATTAAATATCTTACATCTCCCAGGAGAGAGAGGGGGAAATCATATGAAAATGATTGAAGCATAGACAAAGTAAAGTATAGACAAGTGTGTAGTTCAGAGGAAAGAGTTCAGGATTTGGAATAAAAAAAATCTGAACTTGAGTCCTGGCTCTAATCTTTATTGACTATATGACTTGAGTAAATAATTTCATCTTCTTGGGCCTTGGTTTCCACATATGCAGAATAAGGAGGTTGTGTTAGATGGCCCTTATAGCTCAGAATTTATGATCCTATCATCCTGTGATCAAGACATTGAACACAAGGGATTTCCAATGTACTTAGAGAAGTAACAAGGCTTAAATGAGAATATTCTCATGGTAAGGTTTCCTGTGGTGGATCGCTCCAACCAGTAGTTGAGGTAGAGCAGTGGTACCCTGCTACTTTCCAAATTCTCTTTCCCACACCACATCAAAGAAGTATGAAGTGAGAGCATACAGTCAGGACTGCTGGTAGAGAACAAGAAATAGTATAATTCTCCTTGGATTCACGGAATGCATTGTTTCCATCAATTCTGTCAATTTCTTCCCTTTTTCTTGAATTCTGGTACCTCAAAATACAATTAAACTAGGAGAATAAACCAAAGTCTGACCCAGGTGGTAGGAGAAAATATAAGTGTTGAAATAATACAATGATGAGACAAGGTGCACAGTAGGGTTGACCCAAAGTCATTTTGCTTGAGTGTCCAAATAACCTGAGGAGTGGGGTGTTCATTCTAGAGAATTCAAAACCCCAATCTTGAGGCTGGTAAAAAGCTATTGAATAAACTAGAGCAGCTATCCCTATTGACATTGCTTACTCCCTTATTAGTGATTTTTTTCTACTTTGAAAGAAGACCTGGATTGAAAGTGCTAAAAAATATTACAGAATGACTACACACATAAAACCTATATCAAACTTCTTGCCTTCACAGTGGGCAGGGGGTGTGGGTTGGAGAGAGAGGAAGAAAGAGAATTTGGAACTCAAAGTTTTAAAAATGAATATTAAAAATTGCTTTTACATGCAACTGGGGAAATTTTTAAAAATAAATAAATACTAAAAAATATTGCAGAGAAGGCAGTTTATTTACTGATACAAACTTCTGAGGTGACCACAATAACAGCAGAATTAAGAGATCTGTAAGATATTTCTCCATTATTGTTATCATTATATTATCTTTATAGTTCTTTTAATCTTGCACACAATCTGTAATTCTTCAAAAATTAATGCTTTATAATAATCCCTGTAAATGAACAGAGTTATATAAAAATACAATGATTAAACTGTAAATAGGCTGCTAAACTGTGAATTGGAAAAGACTGTAAAACATGTTTCAAGGGAAAATTTAAATAAAAGACAATGGAATAAGTGTTATATATTTTATGCAATCTTTGACATTCTTTTCCATTCAACTAGTCAGTATTTTTTTAAAAAAAGTTTAAAACAGGAAAATGGATAGAAAAGAATAATGTGCAAGTCAAACTTAAATAATCAGGGAAACTTCAGTCAAGCAAGAAACATTGATTATAACAGAAGTACTTGAAATTACATGAGAAACAGCTATGACAATTGGCAGATTATGATTCAAGTACCTGTAAATTCTTATGACACCAAAATGTTTTTAAAAAATGTAAGAGGAGAGAATCCATATGCTTGCCAGTTTCAAGTAAAATAATAAAATTCTGCTTCTTATAATCTACCTTAGCAATAATTTTGCAGTATGTTCAGTTTAAGTCAAAGCATTTTAAAGTATCACTGGAATAGTTACCGATAGAGAACCAGAGTAAAAGAAAAGGAAGAAAAAAAATCTTGAAAAAAGCACTAAGAGAAATATAGCAGGATACTGGCCTACTGATAACTGCCTCGTACACATGCCATTTGCTACACAACAAAAAAATAGTAGTCCACTGTGCCCCAAGTCATCATTTATTCTGCTGCACTAGATTTATTTTTTTTTCTTTTATTTTTGTAAAGCTCTGATAGTGTAAGACCATCTTTTGGGAGTTGAAACCACATATAATCACTTGCATTTTAGTTTAGTAATCTGGTTAGCATTCTTTTTTAAGAGGTAAGCATTTGCAATTAGTTTCAGGAAGGAGCATGAGAATCTGACTGCTCTGCAGTAGGAAGCAAGAGAAGGCCACTTTTCTAGAGTCTGCTATTTATCTTAAAAAAAAAAAAACACTAAAGTTTGACTGACACTAATTTCCTGAACAAGATACCCTAGAAACTCCAGTTTATCTCATAAAATCATAACAGACAGGGTTTGTGATGTCCCCTCTGCAAGATTCTTTATTCTGTCAGTTTATAGCATTTGAAATGACGGAAAGGGATGCGTTCCTTTCATATGCCAGCTAGGAGAACAGAACCTGTCACCAAGAGTGTAATGCGCTGTGTATTATCACTCTGACTGATCCAGAGGCCCAGAGACTGTCATCTTTTTAGACTGTACAAGTCAACACAAATAAAACTGAGGAGGCAAATGATAATGTCTGAGATAGAGCGAGGCTCATTCTGGCCATTACTTTTTATTCAAACCTTAGAGATGACATGATGTGAAAAATGAGCCTGTGTCTAGTTCAGTGCCCATTAGTGTGTGAGCACATTATCTTCCACTTTTCACATTGAATTTCCCTGTACATACTATGGCAGTTAGAGCTCCTCAGCTCATCAGCTGTAGACAATTTTGACTACTTTTTTTTCTCCTACCCTCACTCTCCTCCCAATTTATAGCAAACATTACCTCTATAGTGACTTATTACAAATAATTTCAGTTACCCTTTTAAAACAAAATTTTAGGCATAATGTTTCCCTAAACTTTTTAAAGGATACTCCCCATGGCCCCTGCCTCCCATGGTAGAGGCAGTGTAGACAGCTCCAAACCAGTTATTTTGGATTAAAACTTCACTTCCTTCTATGCAGCCTCATTGTACTTGGCTTCAATTCTCTTATGGGATTCATGATACTGGGTTCCATACTGAAATTATCTGGGCATTTGCCTTATCACCTTCTATCCATCCTGCCTCTGACCAAACTATAGCTTCCTGAGGGCAGGATTTGTATCATGCATCTTTTTACACTCCTCAGGGCTTAGCTAGCAGCACATCTTTATAGAAAAGTTCTTAACAACTACTACTACACTGAATTTTAAAACTTAGGTTCTAGTGTTCATGAATTTGCTTTCCATTATGAATACTTATGTATTACAGACAAAAAACAATGATCAATATTAGCAATATCCTTTCAAGGTTAAATAATATACCTCTGCTTCCAATTGCCAGCCAATAAGCTGTTTTTCACAGAATGTGCATTGTAGTGGGTTTGCTATCAATATTTTTTTAATGGATTATCTGCTCTGTTAAAACAAAATATATCAACAAATTTAAAAATATGTGCCTCATTTCAACTAAGCAAACTATATTCTTAGTTCAGCAGTGTTGCCCTATCCTTTCCATTCTGTAATACTTTAAACACCCTTCTACAACTAGAGTTCTCAGTTATTCACTTTTATAAAATGAAATGAGTGGTGTGATTTTGTGACATGTAAAGGATGCAGAAGTGTTTGTTTTCTGTAGTAATTGATTACCTAAGAAACTCAGAATAGATGGTTTTACACTTTTGGCAGCTGTGAGGACCCTCACACAGATTCCATAGCCATAAAATAAACATCTTTGTGCCTGCTGATGTGGAGAAATCAATTAATTTCTCATATCATTCTTTAAGTGTCACATTATTTTGGCCAGGAATGGTGAATTGCACTATGAAAATCTGTTTTTCAACAACTCTATTGGAGAGAAAAACTGACAGACCTCAGAGAGTACATTTGCTGCCTTGAAAAAATAACAGAAGGGAAACCACCTCTTAAACATGAATGATTTTCCTGAAGTGATCTTGGCGTGGTCACTAATACCATCAATAACTAATTCCTATTTTTCTCCTGTAGTACCTTTAATTACTCCCCCCCAACTACCAAAAATATTTTTCAATTTCTTTGGAGGCAGAATTAAGCATATTTTTTTAAAAAGTTCTCTTAGGAGCATAATGCTAAGTTTTGGGGTGCTTTGGTCCATTGGTTTAATTATAATGTATTTAATTGAAACTTCGTAAAAAAACAAAGACTTTGTTTTTTGACATAAAATTGTAAACTGAAAGATTTTAATTAGTGTTTTAAATATATATACACAAATATGCATATAAATATACATATATATTACTGTTATGCCATATTTGACTTCACTATCACTCTATCAGTTACAGTTGCCTTTATGTTGAATAAAAAACAAACAAATAGTACTTTGTAGCCATAGAAAAAGAGTAAACAAACTTGAGTAAACAAAAGAAGTGGGTGTTCAGATGGTAAATTTGGGCATGGATCCAGTAAGAGGACAGGAATGGTGTTGATTATGGAAAGCCCATTTATGAGCATTAAGATGATTGTGTGATCAGCTTTATTTTGTATTATATTTGGTAAGCCATTCCTCCTCAAAATGTAATATTGTTCAGAATCCATGATTTCTTACATCTGAAAATGGTTTACAATGTTTTCAGTTTCCCTTTGAAATGTCAATGATAGGCATTACTGTCTGTAGAGAAGTTAAATGGTACCACATTGGAGGAATGGAAGAGGAAGAATATTTATTTTAACTTCATCTCCCATTTTCTTCTGCATGAATTATCATCCTGTTATTTCTGGTGAAAATAATGCTCTGGATATATAAAATTGTGTGCACTGTCTGAGAGAGATACTAACCTTACCCTCATGACTTGCTACTGAATACTGTGACTATTTTGGTGAAGTATTAGAATACAACCAGTAACATATCTCTGTAGATGTATGTGTTAAGCTTTCATTTAGAAAAAAAAGTATCTAAGCATTCTGAATAATGACATCATTCAGGATAATCAAAAGCATATGTTAAATCAAGATGTAACATGCCATGTTAAGGTGTGATAAAACAAACCTTTGTAACCCTGATATTTTATGAGTTGACTATTCTAAGGATTCACCTCCAACTATGGATACATTTAATTTATACCTATCTGAAAGTAACTTGAAAACACTTGTACTAACTAGTTAAACTAGTGAACTTCTCAGCCCCTGGAAACTTTGGAGTTTGTCACCTTTTACTCCTCCATGAGTTCAATAAAGACCCAACAAAGAGAGCTGAGTAACTATGTACTGTTTTAATTAAGTGTATATTGACAAGAAAAAGCATTTTAAAACTTTAACATCTATTTCTTAGTCATTAATGACTGTATATTAGGTGGAATGAGTTAGTTACCTCTCTATCCTTCCTGACATGATGCTGAAGACTACTAGAGCCCTTGAAGTAAAGGTGTTTATGATGACAGATTACAATAAACCTGAGTGAGCCATACAGAGACAGCACTAGAGAGGATAATACCAAATAGCAGGGACGGCTGATTCCCTGAAATGAATTGTAGTAGCAAATAATCTCTAGAATTGTGAGCCTCTTCCCAAAGCCATGCATCTGGAATACAAACAGTACAAACAGCAACACTTTTATCTAAGGTTGCCAGATGCCCATCATTAGGCAGGATAGTCCCGAAATTCTCAAATATCCCTTCTCAAATATCCCTTCTTACATATTTTGTCTTTCACTAGCTTTGGCTTCTGTTACTCTTCTTTCTCTCTTCTTCCTTCTTTCTTTGTTGAAATCTAATCATATTTACACACTAAATTTTCAGAATCTCTTTTCATTTTTGAGAGGCATTTCCATTTCTTCTGATCAGTCATTGAAAGTTTCTTTTATGACCCATCTCCATTTCCTAAACTGAAGTATCCCCACTCACAAGATGGAGTGGGGGCATCCTATGATGTCTCATCATTTGCTGAGTGTGTCTACATTGACTGCAGGTGTTAAAAAAAAAATCCTGCACAACACAATGAAAGGGGCTCTGGATTTAGTCCAAGAAGGCTTGAGTTTCAGTTCTAGCTTTGTCACTTCTGTGATTTTTCATAAATTCCTTCACCTCTATAAGCCTCAGTTTTCTAATCTATAGAATAAAGGAGTTGGACTAATTGATCTCTAAAGTATGTTTAATCTCTAAATCTATGATGCTTAGATGCAGCAGCCTCACTTCAAATATCCAAAACCTGAGTACTCTTACCTAAAATCAACATACCTAAAGTGATTGGCAAAAAGATTCTGAAGAAATGACACATTCTTGCAATTAGGAATATATGTTTATTCTCATTCCAAGAATTTCATGTAACTGGGGTGGAGTGGGGGTGGTTATATCTTCAAGGACTTTAAACCTGGCAAGAGGGTGGCAGTAGAAGAAGGGGTCACCTATTCTAAAAGGTTTAATTGCTTGGGAAGAGTCTTTCTATTAAAGGCATTTATATTGCTGAAAGGAAACCTCCCTTGGGGGCATATTCTTTGAAATTGTTGCTAGCACTGTCTTTCTCTAAAGGTTTTTACTTCATTAAAGGAAATCCTGTTGGATTTTAAAGATTCTCAAATTTCAAATGAGCTTTTTATTTTGAAGAGTTTTCTACCACAAATATAAGTCATCTTGCCAGGGGATTCATGCTTGTTAGAAGGGGAGGGCCAACAAATTTGTGACTCTCAAGTCTACAGTATTATTCAGGCACAGACGATCTGTAATGAATCCTAATTAGGTTTATGCAGGTAGTTCAAAATCCACTGGAAATGTATTATCATCCTAGTAAATTGTCATTTTATTATTCTTTCAGTGTCCACTGGGGAGGCAGAGTTGAATGGTAGGTATCTAGTCCTCCAACTAACTCGAACAAAAGAAGAAATGCTCCAAAATAATGGGAAGAAAATGACACAATGACTGCAAATTTGAACCCTAGAGGCTTCTGATGTTATTTACATTCTATTGCTGGTTGATGCAGAGCCAGGGGAATTGTCATTTTATGGAATAGCTAGAGTGCTGGGGAAGTGGAAATTCATGTAGAATGAACATAAGTGATGAGCGACAAAGAATCATAATGTGGGTGTATCATGTTAAATGACTAAATTGAATGATACTATGATGATAATGCTACGATGATGAGATCATAGAGTTAGAGCTGGAATGAATCTCAGAGCTATTTTTCTGTACCACTCATTTCACCTTTGTTCACACACTGTACCATAGTGTCTTAATTCTGTACATGTATATTTCTTTACTGAAGATGTTCTCAACTCTCCAAGTGTTTGGTTCTTATTGTTTCTCATACAGCACCTCTCAGAACAATGCTGGACACATGCTGGATACTGCTCAATAACCTGAAAGGCAATATAGTGTAATGAAAAAAAACAACAACCCAAATTTAGGGAAGTTGTCTAGAATATTAGACTTGTAAGTTTATTCTTCATCTTTTAGGCAACAGGGAGCTGTTAATAGATTTTTATGGAAAATGAGAAATCAGAGTGGAAGTATGAAAGTCATGGCAAATAAGAGCAGGGGACAAGAAATGGTATAGGAAAGAGAGGAAGAGTGAAGAGTGGGAAGAGGTAGTATCAGAGAATTTTGTACCTATACAGAAAAAAGACAACAATTGGAGCATCACTCCAACTCTGCTTTACATCTCATGCCCAAAGAACTAGGTAGACAGTATAGTATTAGAATATTTAGAATAGAGAAGAATCTTAAATATCATCTAGCTCAGCCTGCTTTTTTTTTTTACAAACAAAGAAATTGAGGCATATAGAGGTGAAATAACTTGCCCAAGGTTACATGGGACAGTGGAAGAGCTGGGATTCAAATATAGGTTTTCTGACTGATGATATAATGTTCTATTACACCATACTTCCAAAGTGTTCATTCTAAAGAAAAGTAGAACATGAAATATTGAGTCATTGAAGGCAAGAGTTATTTTGAACTTTCTCTCATCAGCTTAAACCCAGATAAAGTTGACTATTTTTAAAAATATTCACTGCAAATAATGACATGTATGTACATATGTATGTGCATACATATTCATAGACATATTCACACACATATAGGTATATGTTAATACATATGTTTTACTCCTGAGTCCTTAAAAGTGAAACTTTCAAAAAATTTTAAGATAGTGTCTTCATTAACCCCGCTTTGACTTTTTGGTTGTTTTATGCACTGAAGTCTCCTTGAATTTATTCACCCAGGTGTTTAATAGCTCACATTTACTACATAGCTCATTTGAGATTTCAAAATACATTATTTATATTATTGCATTTGATCCTTACAACAACCCTTTAAAGATAGTGTTTTGCACATAGTAGACACCTAAACCTCTATTAAATTAAATTGAATCTGGACCCAGTGTAGGTAGTCTTATTACTTTTGTAGTTCAAACTCTGGACTTTCTCTTCCAACATTCACTCTGAGTAGAAAATTGGGTCCCAAGATGAAAACTATTACTTTTGGCCTCAGGATTCTTGGGCTAATCCTGAGTGGTTTGAGTTACTAATATTATTGCTTATAAGCATCCCACAATATACTCTCTCCCTGATTGATTATCAGTTGATATAAATTAGCCAGCCATAATTACTTAGCTTTTAGCAATGGTTCTCTATCAAGGTAGTGGTAGTATAAGAACAGTTGGTATGAAACATTCCCTCAAAAGTCTGAGAAATAGAACGTTCCTGAGTACAGGCCAGGATCCAGTAGAACTCTCCCAACATTTTCACCCACAAAAATAATGCATCAAATCAAATTTGTAATGGCAGAGCCAATAAAAATTCAGAGGGACACATTTTTCAAGCCTAAGACAGCTTAGGAGGTCTGCAGAAGTCTATAACCCGGGTTGGTGCAAGCTGGAGCATGGCAGGAGCATGTGGTAAGTGGTGAGCCTTGGGGGTGGCTGGGACAGTAGCAGCAGAAGCAACTTTGGGAGCTCTCAGCCCAGAAACGATGGGATGGTGGGGTACAGTTGGACAATTGGTCAGAAAGACATTACAGGGTACTCTGCTGGTAGTGGGTGCAGCTGTTGCTAATTGGCAACTCTATTGTCCATAAGCAGTTCTGGATCACAGTTCCAGGAAGGAGGGGAGTGCTTTCATAGGTCAAAAGGGACCAGGAGCCCTAAAGAAAATAATACCTGAATTGGCTTAATGATAACAGAGGCCCAAAAATTCACTGAGAAAAAAAAAAGAACTTTAAAAGTAGAATAGGCCAGGGGAAGATGGTGGAATAGGTCAGAAAATTCCAAGCTCTCAAGATTCCTCCCCCACATACACATAAAATAGCCCCTCAGGGTGAACAAAATGTAGGTAAAAATAAATAATAGGGGCACAATAGCAGTCCTCTTGGGACAATCCAAGAAGATTGGAAGGAAAATCTCACTACAGGTTTGGTCTGTGGAGAGTAAACACATCCAGGCTAGTGTCTGCTTAAAAAACAAGCAACAAGCCCTGGGGTTAGCTGCCTGGGCCCCAGCCACAGGACCTTTTATCCCCAGGACAGTGAGAGGAGTTGGGCATCTGAGCTGGGAAAATTTAGGGAATATCTGTTGACAAGGAACACCAGACCCAGCTGTTCTGTTGAGAGTGGTGGGATGAGAAGGAACTAGCATACTCAGGTGAGTGCAGGAACAGTGGGTTAGGGACGCCACTGGCTGTGAGCCCTTACAGAAAGTCAGAGGTCTTGGTTTGAGTTTAAGGTGAGAAGGGAGAACTGAAGAGGGTCTGAGGCCAGAGGCGTCTCTCCCCATATCCCAGTACCATAGGTGATTTAAAAAACTAAGCTACTACAAATAAAAAAATGCACAGGCAAAAGAGAAAGAATCCGATCATAGAGAGTTACTATGGGAACGGAGAAAACTGGGGTTCATTTTCAGAGGAGGATATTGAAGCAAAGAAACCTTCTTCTATACCAAAAAGTAACATTGAATGGTCATGTGCACAAAAAGAATTTATAGGACTTAAAAAAAAAAACTTTAAAAATCAAATGAGAGAGATTGAGGAAAAACTAAAAAAAACAAAAACAAATAACAATAAGAAAAAAAAACAAGAAGATTATGAATTAAAGAAAGCCAACCAATTAGAAAAGGAGATACAGAATCTTAAGGAAGAAAATGACTCCTTGAAAAAAATCAGGATTAGGCAAGGGGAAGCCAGTGAAATTGCAAGAGATCAAGAAATAATAAAACAAAATATAAAGAATGAAAAATAGATGTGAATGTAAACCATCTCTTAAGAAAAAACAATTGATCTGGAGAATAGATCAAGAAGAGAAAACATAAGGATAATTGGACAACCTGAAAGCTATGATCAAAAAAAGAATCTTGATACAATAATACAAGAAATAATTAAAGAAAATTATCCTGAAGCATTAGAACAAGGGTGGGGGGAGTAGAAATAGAAAAAACCCATCAATTACCATTTGAAAGAATTCCTATGAAGAAAACTCATAGGAATATTATAGTCAAATTTCAAAACCTCCAGTTCAAGGATAAAATATTAAAAGTAACAAGAAAAAAATTTAAATATGATGGTGCTACAATTAGAATCACACAGGACCTGACAGCGGAGACCATAAAGGACCACAGGTCTTGGAACACTACATATTGAAGATTAAAATAACTGGGATTCTGGCTGAAAATATCATACCCAGCAAATTTTAGCATAATCCTGAGTGAAAAAAACATTGGACATTTGATCAACAGTCGGACTTTAAGGACTTTGTTTAAAAAAAAATAAAGAACCTGAATTTAGAAAATTTGACATACAAGAGCCAAAAGAAACATAAGGTACATACCAAAGACTGATTACAAGGGATTCAATAAGGACAGACCATTTACCTTTTATGTATGTAAAAGGTAAAACATATGTATAAGATTGTTGTCAGCAATTGGGTAGTTTGTAAGAAAGCTTGGGGGTAGACCTGAGTATGATGTGATTTCAAAATGTAAAACCATCTAAGAACAGTTAAAAAGAGTAACCATCTTATAGAAATGAAATGGGAGAGGAAAACCTGACACAGAGGAATTAGATGGGGGAGGAAGGTTCTGGTAACCTACTTTCATCAAGAATTGAGGGAACAATACATATATATCTAGAAGAGTATAAAAGTCTTCTAAATTCAGAAGAAATAAAACAGAAAATAAATAAATAAATAAATAAAAGAGGATAGGGATGTGGGAGAGGATAAGGGAGGACTCATTAAAGGGGAGGGTGACAGAATAGGTTAAAGGGGATATAGAAGGGCATTTAGATTTTTGGGAATTGGAGGACATGTGAGGGATCCTTGGAGAGGGGAGTAGGCTAAGTAATAGGAGGGCAAGGAAGCGGGTAGGATGTAAATTACAGGAATCAGGAGGGATAAGAAATAAGAGATATGCACAAACATAAAAAAAATCATGTGTAGAATTTGTTAGAGAAAGTATATGTCTATGTATATATGTATGTGTGTATCTATCTATCTATATATCTCTATTTATCTATCTATCTTAGCTATCTAAATATAGCTGCACTTAATTGTGTTCTTCTGGAGAGGAGGAGGAAGGGGGAAAAAGAACAAAGTAAAAAGTACACAGTACAGAACAGAAGAAAATTTACAAGTAAGCAAAGAAAAGATGGACCCTCTTAACACAACATGTAGTATTTATCATACAAGTTTGTTTTTTGTTTTTTGGGTTTTTTTTTGGCTAGGCAATGGGGTTAAGTGACTTACCCAGGGTCACACAGCTAGTAAGTATTATGTGTCTGAGGCCGGATTTGAGCTCAAGTCCTCCTGAATCTAGGGCTGGTACTCTATCAACTGCACCACCTAGTTGCCCCACAAGCTTTCTTGAAATGAAAATTTATTGCTATACTTTTTGAATCTTCTCTTATGTTCTGCTGTGCACATGACATGCTTATTTTTTTCTTTTCTTACTTTGTTTCAGTATTTAAGTTTATGATATGTTTTTTTCTTTATTCTATATTTGAGTTCTGGTGTTTGAGTCTGAAATCAAAAAAAAATTAAAAGTAGAAAAAATAAAAGCATAATCGGTCAGATGGAAAGGGAGGTACAAAAATTCACTGAAGAAAAGAACTCTTTAAAAAGCAAAATTAGCCAAATGGAAAAAGTGATACAAAAAAAAGTTCACTGAAGAAAATAATTCCTTAAAAAAATTAAAATTCCCCCCAAATTTGGGAAAGTAGAAGTTAATGACTCCATAAAACTTCAAGGAACAATAAAACAAAGTCAAAAAATAAAAAAAAAATAGAAGAAAATGTGAAATATCGCATTGGAAAAACAACTGACCTGGAAAATACATTGAGGAGAAAAAAATTAAAAATTATTTAACTACCTTATAGCCATGATAAATAAAAAGCCTAAGCATCATATTTCAATAACTTATCAAGGAAAATTGACTTAATATCTTAGATCCAAAGGGTAAAATAGTAATTGAAAGAATCCACCAAACACCTCCTAAAAGAGATCCCAAAATGAAAACTCTCAGAAATATTACAGCCAAATTCCAGAGCCTCTATATTAAAGAGAAAATATTTCAAGCAGCCTGAAAGAAACAATTAAACTATCATGAAGGTATATCAGGATCACACAAAATCTAACAGCAACTGCCTTAAAGAAGCAGAGAGTTTGGAATATGATAATCCAAAGGAGGCAAAGGAGCTAGGATTACAACCAAGAATAACCTACCCAATAAAACTGAGTATAATCCTTCAGGGAAAAAAAAAAGCATATTTAATGGAATAGAGGCCTTTCAAACATTCCTGATGAAAAGACCAGAGTTGAATAAGAAATCTGACATTCAAACACAAGACTCAAGAGAAGCATGAAAAAAAAAGTCATGAAAGAGACAATAAAATTAGACTGTTTACATTTGTATGTTGGGAGATAATACATGTAACTTCTAAGAACTTTACCATTATTAGGGCAGTTAGAAGGAATCTGCATAGCCAGAGGTCACAGGTACGAATCAATCATGTTGGAATGATCTCCAAAAAAAGAAAAAAAAAAAGAATGTAGAGTTGAGGAAGAGAGATGTACTGGGAGAAGGGAGAAGGGAAAGGTAGAATGGAATACATTTTCTCACATGGAGAAGACATGCAAGGAAGAACTTTTATAGTGGAGAAGGAAATGGATGGTGGTGGCAGGCAATGCTTGAACTTCATTCTCATTGGAATTGGTTCAAAGAGGGAAGAATACACAAACAATGCGCATACACACACAATCAGGTAGGTATAGAAATCTGTTTTACTCATTAGGGAAATAAGAGATGTGGGGGAATGGGGACTAGGGGAGGCAGAGATTGGAGGCAAGACAGACTTTTGAGGATATACAGGATGAAAAAGGAGGGGAAAGGATAAATAGAGGAAAATGGGACTCGGGGAAATGTTGAGTTACTGATCATAACTGTGAATGTTAAAGGATAAGCTAACCCATAAAACCAAAACAGATAGCAGAATGGATTGGAAACCAGAATCCAACATGTGCAAAACTCTGGGAAACAATCTCTCACAAGTACGTACAAAGTCCAAGACAGAATGCAATCAAGGTTAGAGAGTGCTTGTGGTTAAGGAATGACTCACAGTGTCTGCTTTAAGTCCTTTTCTCCCTTTATGGAGTCCCCATGAAGTACTTCTGAGGTGTGTATGTAGCTCCCTGTTGGGCCCCAAGGGTTGGAGCCTTAGAATCCTGAAGCTTCACTTCTTTCTATGTGTCTAATTTGTCCCCTCTGAAACATTAGGTGGATATATTATTTGTTACTGGACCAGTCTCTAATGTGATGATTGATTGGCTGGAAGGGGGTAGCTGAGAATATGCCACTTCCTCTGGAGTAACCCAGTTGTATTTTATTAAACGGTGTTCTGATGGTTTTTAAAATTGATTTTCTTTACAATGTTGCTGTCCTTAAATAACTTGTACTCCATGTTCTACTTCTTCTGGTTCTGTTCACTTCCATATGAATTAGTTCATATTACTTGGGATTGTCTGAATTGTCTCTCCTCATTTCTTACAGTGCAATAGTATCCACATGCCATAATTTGTTCAGCCATTCCCCAATTGTGTAAGAGGAACTCTAAAATACCTCATTAAATTCTTTTCCTTTCTTTCCCCTTGTTAATCTCTCCTTCAGGATTAAGAAGTTTGTCTAACTTTTGTCTTTTCCTTCCTTGTTATTGTCCTCTCTTCCAACACCCTCCCGGTCCCCATTCATTACATTGCTGAGATTGATATGTAAGTGCTCCATTTTCCTTCCCTCCCTCCCTCCTTCCTTCTTTTCTTCTTTCCTTCCTTCTTTCCTTCTCTCTCTCTCTCTTCCTCCTTCTCCTCCTCCTCCTCCTCCTTCTTCATCTTCAACAATAAAATTTGAGGAAGGATGTGTAGGTTGAAGTTTATTATCAATGATATTTTCTCTGCCAGAATTGACATGAAACACATTATCAAATATATGTAGAACTGGAAAAAAGATGGTTCAGTCCTGTAGCTTTAATGAAGAACAACAGATTGGCACATTGAAAGTTATCTAGGTACTTACAAAATATTGAAAGTTCTTTGGGCAAATTCACCTTGTATGATTTACAGAAAGATGTGGATAAATAGTGCATGGGAAGAGAAAAGATGAATGATTGCTTTGGCAGAGAGGCTTTTTTTATCAAATAAGAAAAAAAACTATCCATGAATATAATGAAGTGGGTTTTTAAAAAAATAAATCATATTTAGAAGGCCTAGAAGGAAAGGTGTTTGGCACCTTTGGGAAACAAGCATTGATAGCAAATGCTAAGCTAGAAGAGAAAGAAACTATTCTTTTATACGGTGGTCATATGAGAAAATGATTTTGAAATAAAACTTTTTTTGTGGAGTTAGGAAGGTTGAAAACTGATAATTAAAAGTTAAAGTAACAGAAATGTGTTAGTTATGTAATTAGTAAAAGCCCTGAAGGGCTAAGAATAAACTTAGGACAATCTATATTGACAGAAAGAATTAGTCAAACACTATTAACAGTTAAGTGGGTGTTGAGTTCACATTTGGTACTTACAAGTTGTCTTTGTTTCAAACCTTACTTTAAAAAGATATTAGCAATTTATTAAGTTAAATTTGTCTATGCCTATGTAAAATTATATATTCAAGTTAAAATAAAAATGAATGGATCAGACATGGTGCCCTTCTAGTCTTATTTTTCAAATTTGCTGCAGTCCAGTAAGGCTCAGAGTTCCATCTTACTACCTTAAATAAATATCTGTCACCTGTTGGAAGTCATTCTATGTAAAGACACACTGTATATGGCAATGTTTCCAAACTTTAGGGACAATGTTACTTTTAAAAAAGAGTCAGTCTGATGCTGAGTCAAGTGAGCAGAAGCAGCATAACATTGTAGACAGTAACAGCTACATTGTGTGATGATCAGCTTTTATACATTTAGCTCTTCTCAGCAATGCCGTGATCTAGGACAATTCTGAAAGACTCATGATGGAAATTGCTATCCGCATCAAAACAAAACAAAACAAAACAAAACAAAACAAAACAAAACAAAACAAAACAAAACAAAACAAAACAAAACAAAACAAAAAAATTATGGAGTCTGAATGTAGACCAAAGTATACTATTCTCTCTCTCTCTCTCTCTCTCTCTCTCTCTCTCTCTCTCTCTCTCTCTCTCTCTCTCGTTTTTTTTTCTTTCTCGTGGTTTTGTTCTGATTCTTCTTTTATAACACGAATAATGTGGAAATATGTTTAATATGATTGGAATGTAATAGCCTAT
>NW_020954557.1:63690394-63696334 GCF_900497805.2 Vombatus ursinus
GAATAATGTGGAAATATGTTTAATATGATTGGAATGTAATAGCCTATATCAGATTGCATGCCATCTTAGGGAGGGGGAAAGGAAGGGAGGGGGAAAGGAAGGGAGGGGAAAAATTTAGAACTCAAAATCTTGTAAAAGTGCATGTTGAAAACTAAAAATTAATTCAATTAAAAAAAGAATAAAAAAGAGTAAGTCTCTCTACTTTTCATAAAACAATATATTCACATAATTTTAGTACATATTCATAATAATTTTCTAACAGCACAAAGCAAATCTTTTCCCCCAAAGTAACATTCACATATATTTGTTAATTGATAAAATCCTTTATAATTTACATACTTTTAACCTTAAAAGCATAACTACAGTATTATTATTAATTTGATGAGGGGGGGTTGTTTTGGCACCAACTTTCCCAAAACTTGATGTCATCAATAATAAATCATATCTTTCTTTTTCAACCAGTAATCAATAGTTTCCTTTATAGCAGCTGGCTTCCTTTGTCTCAGCTCAAATCTCACGTACTGTAGGAGGCCTTTCCTAGGCCTTTCAGCCGTTGGTGTTTTTTTCCCTAGAGATTATCTTCCATGTGAGGACAGGGACTATTTTTGCCTTTTTTATACCTCCAGGGCTTAGTACAGTGCCTGGCAATGTTTCAGTCCTGATGACTCTTCATGACCCTGTTTGGAGTTTTCTTGGCAAAGATACTGGAGTAGTTGTCATTTTCTTCAGCTCATTTTACAGATGAGAAAACTGAGGCAAACTGAGTTAAATGATTTGCCCAGGGTCACACAGTTATTGAGTGTCTGAGGCCAGATTTGAAATCAGGTCTTTCTGATTCTGGGCCTGCAACTCTATCATTGAGCCATGTAGCTGCCCATGGGCAGCCGACACAGACAACTGGCTGATTGGCTAAAATAGAAAATTTCAAAAATAAGTTGACAAGCACAACAAACACGAAACACTGTGTTCCAAGAGCTTATATTCTAATACAGGAGGCACAGTACTTTCATAGGTATATTTAAAATACACACAGAGTAGATGAAATGTTGCCTTAGAGAGGAAGACACTAGTAACCTGGCGCCAAGGGTAGGCTGGATCAGAAAGGTCTCCTGAAGAAAGAAGCGTTTGAACTAAATGTTGAAAGAAACCAGATATTCTACTAGGTAGAGATGAAGAGGGAGACTATTCTTGGTACCAGAGGTTGCCAGTACAAAGATAAAAATTAATGATACTGTGTAAAATCATAAACATTAGTCAGAGGATTTTTATATTTGATCCTGGATGTATGATGGGATATCTTAAGTATTTATTTATTAATTTATTAAGTAGGGAGGTGACGAGAGAAGATGTGTTTTACAAAAATCACTTTGGCAGCAAAGTAGAGGTTGGTTTGAAGTGCGGAAGAACTTGAGGCAGGGAGAAATCAATTATAAAAGTTAGAATGCTATTCCTAGCAAATGATGCTTTTTAATTTAGCAACTCTATATAATGCAAGCTATTTTTTGATGTTGCAGACATAGTTTTAAAAATGTTTGATTTCATTAAAACATCTGATTTTCTCTAAGGAAAAACTGTCTTTGTTGTTTATCTTCATAGCTAATTACTAATAAGTTCAATTCAACAAGCATTCATTAAGGCCTGCCAAAACAAATAAAAATATTCATTGTTTTAAATGATCTTACTTTTTTTGATTGTTAAAATGGCCAGAAACTTAGTTATGTGAGTTTTATGAGGTTTGAGTTCTGTTGCCAGTCTTTTAAAATATTTTGGACGGTTTATCAGATAAGTTGTAACTACTCTATGCATCAAATTTCCCAGACAGAGCAATGTGCTAATAATAATTACCTGCCACAAATGTGGAGGAAAATAATGCAACCAAATTTGAAAAGTAATCTGAGCTCTCTGGTGGGATAGAGGAAGAAGAGATATGGGCATTTAATATATATCCCAATTGGTTATGAGGGGGAATAATTTTTCTTCTAAGATGAATCCATATAAGTGATTAACATGAATGGTTACAGGTTGAAGCAGATGGGGAGGCTCAAAGGTTGAATATTCATCATAAAGTAATCATTGGGTAAATTATTTTACCATAGATGTTGAGATTTTAGTTTGAATGGGGCCCAGGTTGATGTACATTCTAAGCCTTCAATATTTCCATTAATTTGGGATTTCAGTGATGTGGATACTTCCTCCATTTTTTTTTTGCTTGACTATTTGTTTTTTTAATTTTTTTATTAATTTTTTTTGATTTATCAACAATCACTTCCATAAGCTTTTGAGTTCTAAATTTTTCTCCCCCTCCCTCTCCCCCTCCCTCTCCTAGAAAGTCTACAATCTGATATAGGTTATACATATACATTCCCATTAAACATATTTTCACATTAGTGATGTTGTAAGTAGGAATTAGAACTAATAGAAGGAAACACCAGAAAGAGGAAACAAAACACAACAGAATAAAGAAAATAGCAAATATTATGCTTTGATCAGCATTCAGACTCCATAGTTCTTTCTTTGGATGTGGATAGCATTTTCCATCATGAGGCCTTTGAAGATGTCTAGAACCTTGCATTGCTCACAAGGGCTAAGTCTATCAGCATAAGTTATAGCACGACATGGCTGTTACTGTGTACAACTACAGCTATTGCTGGGTCAAAGGGTATGCACATTTTATAGCCCTTTGGGCATAGTTCCAAATTGCTCTCCAAAATGGTTGGATCATTTCACAACTCCACCAACAATGCATTAGTGTTCCAATTTTCCTATATCTTCTCCAACATTTACCATTTTCCTATTTTGTCATGTTGGCCAATCTGATAGGTGTGATGTGGTACCTCAGAGCTGTTTTGATTTACATTTCTCTAATTAATACTGATGTAGAGCATTTTTTCATATGACTATAGATGGCTTTAATTTCTTCATCTGAGAACTGCCTGTTCATATCCTTTGATCATTTGTCAACTGGGGAATGACTTGTATTCTTATAAATTTGACTTGATTTCCTATATATTTTAGAAATGAAGCCCTTATCAGAGAGACTGGTTGTAAAAATTCTTTCCCAATTTTCTACTTTCTTTCTAATCTTGGTTGCATTGGCTTTGTTTGTGTGGAAAACTTTTCAATTTAATGTAATCAAAATTATCCATTTTACATTTTGTAACGTTCTCTATCTCCTGTTTGGTCATGAATTCTTCTCTTCTCCATAATCTGATAGGTAAACTATTCCTTGCTTTCCTAGTTTGCTTATATTATCAGCCTTTATATCTAAATCATGAACTCATTTTGACTTTATTTTGGTATATGGTGTGAGATTTTAGTCTATGCCTAGTTTCTGCCATACTCTTTTCTAGTTTTCTCAGCAGTTTTTGTCAAATAGTGAGTTTTTATCCCAGAAGCTGGTGTCTTTGGGTTTATCAAATAGTAGATTACTAGAGTCATTGATTAGTGTGTCGTGTGTACCTAACCTATCCCACTGATCCACCACGCTATTTCTTAGCCAGTACCAAGCAGTTTTGATGATTGCTGCTTTATAAGAAAATTTAAGATCTGGAATGGCTAGGCCCCCTTCCCCTGCATTTCTTTTCATTAGTTCCCTTGATATTCTGGACTTTGCATTCTTTCAAATGAATCTTATCATTTTTTCTAACTCTATAAAATAATTTTTGGTAGTTTGATTGGTATGACACTAAATAAGTAAATTAGCTTAGGTAGAATTGTCATTTTTATTATATTAGCTTGACCTACCCATAAGCAACTGATCTCTTTCAGGAGGTGATCGGTGGATTCTTTCTATGGCTATTTTACCGTCAAATTCTAGGACCTCAGGGCAGTTTTCCTTGATGATTTCCTGAAAGATGCTGTCCAGGCTTTTTTTTCAATCTTGATTTTCAGGTAGACCAATAATATTTAAATTGTCTCTCCTGCATCGATTTTTCCAGGTCAGTTGTTTTACCATTTAGATATTTTACATTTTCATCTGGCTTTTTTTTCATTCTTTTGTTTCTGCTTGACTGATTCTCACTCTCTCATAGAGTCATTAGCTTCCATTTGCCCAATTCTAATTTTTAACAAATTGTTTTCTTCTATTAGATTTTGTACCTCCTTCTTCATTTGGCCAATTGTATTTTTTAGGGACTTGTTTTCTTCAGTGTACTTTTTTTATTTCAAGTTGGCCAGTCATGAGCAAAAAGAAACATAAGATAGATTCTTATTATGGGAACAGTGAAGATCAAGACAGACTTGTTTTTTACATTTAATTTTTGTCCTTCTTTTTTCAAGCTATTGACTGTATCTTGCATACCTCTCATTTATTTTCCCAATTTTTCTTCTACTTCTCTCATTTGACTTTTAAAATCCTTCTTGAGCTCTTCTAAGAAGGCTTTTTGGGCTTCAGATCTGTTCATAATCCTTTTGAGGTTGCAGATGTGGGTTTGTTGGCAATGTTGTACTATTTAGAATTTCTGCCTTGATCTTCACTCTTCTCACAATATGAATCTATGGTATGTTTCTTTTTACTCATGGTGTTTCTTTATTCCCCGGCCTTTAAAGAGATTGAGCTCTCCTGCTGGAAAGCAAGGGGCACTGACTCAAGTTTCTTGTGTTGGGAGCCCAGGGCCTGGTCACTGGCTTTGTATGCTGGGGCCTCTGATGCTGGCATTTGGAGGCTGTAGCGTTCTGGCAGCTTACCTGGTGTTGGACTGGAATCAGCACTGGAGCTCTAGAGGTAGGATTGGGTAGTCTGGCCCCTGGAAGTTTTCTGCTTACCCTGGCTTTTCTTTCCATTTGCTTTCTTCAGCCCCTTTCAGATGGATGTTACAGGCTGTTTCTCTACCTGGGGATCCTGGGAGTGCTTCCTGGAGTTTTGCTGAGGCACTGGGAGACTGGGTTGCCGTAGAATGCCGAGGCATGTGGTGGTTTTTTGAGCTGGTTTCCACCAGTTCCTCTACCCTTGTTGAGGCACTCAGGGGTGCTGGTGTTGGTGTTTGTCTGCTCCACCACCTGGGTTTCAGGATCTCCTCCTGGTATGCTGAAGTGGAGTTCTCTGCTAGCTTGCTGGAACACCTCCAGTTCTGTACTGCTCCCCATTCCCCAGGGCAAGAGGGACCTTTCTTATTAATCCCTCAAGCTACTGCTGCACCCTGTCTTTCTTCTGGTTCAGCTGTTCCAGGGCTTTTCCTGGGGGTGATATTTTCTGGGCTTTCAGAGGTTAATAAGGGATGGTAACAGCAACTTACTTCTTACTCTGCCATCTTGGCTCCTGGGAGCAGATCCCCAAAGAGATTTTTTAAAAGGGAAAAGAACTTATTTGTACAAAAATATTTATAGCAGCACTTTTTCTAGTGGCCCAAAATTGGAAAATGAGGGGATGCTCATCAACTGGGGAATGGGTGAACAATTTGTGGCATATAATTTTAATGGAATATTGTTGTACTATAAGAAATGATGAACAGGATGATTTCAGAAACACCTGGAAAGACTTAAACAAATTAATATCAAGTGAAGTGAGCAGAACCAGGAGAACATTGTACACAGTGATAGCAATATTGTACGATGAACTGAGAATGACTTAGCTATTCTCAGAAATGCAATGATCCCAGACAATTCCAAAGGATTGATGATGAAAAATGCTACCCTCCTCCAGAGAAAGAACTGATATATCTGAACATGGAACAAAGTATGCTATTTTTCATTTTTGGCTTCTTTCTTTGTTTCTTTCCTTTTATTTCTTTTTCTTTCTCTCTCTTTTTCTTTCTCTCTCTTTTTCTTTCCTTCATCTCTTTCTTTCTTTCCTTTATTCCTTTCTTTCTTTCTCTTTCTCTCTCTCTTTTCTTCCTTTCTTTGTTCCTTCCTTCCTTCCTTCCTTCCTTCCTTCCTTCCTTCCTTCCTTCCTTCCTTTCTTTCTTTCTTTCTTTCTTTCTTTCTTTCTTTCTTTCTTTCTTT
>NW_020954557.1:63696344-63776969 GCF_900497805.2 Vombatus ursinus
TTTCTTTCTTTCTTTCTTTCTTTCTTTCTTTCTTTCTTTCTTTCTTTGTTTTCTTTCACAAAATGACTAAAGTGGAAATGCTTTGCATGATTACATGTATAACCTGTATGAGATTTTACACATCTATAAATATAATCCATATCAGATTGCTAACCATCTCAGGGAGGGGGGGGAATGAGGGAGGGAAGGATAAAATTTAGAACTCAAAATTAAAAAAAATGAATGTTAAAAATTGTTTTTACGTGTAATTGGTAAAAAAGAAAATCTTATTTAAAAATCATGTTTCTTTCCATCAAAAACAGTAATTATGAATCCCAATGACAAATGTACTGGTTTATATTTATGAATTCGAACTTTTGATTTTGTGTTTATGTATTTTGGCAAATTAAATTGCCACCATCCCCCCAGGATCTTTATTTGTACAAGTTTCAGTTGTACTACTACATTTTCTCTTTAAATCTGGAATGTATTTTTCTGTCACAAAGGAAAATCATTTCACTATAAAATGGAGATAATGATACACAAAAGTAAATTTAAATTTAATTTTTGAAAGGTTCAAAGTGTTACCTAAATTTGTTCTTGGATTATTTCATTTTTTTAAGTTTCTATTTTTTTTTTTTTTTGGAAAACAACTTTTTTGTAGTGTCCTTACCAGAGGGAATATCATTGAGAAATGTTATAATGATTACAATGCTTTTAACTTCCATGCAAAAATTGTTGTTTAAAATTTAGTGTATTCACAAAATAGACAAAAAAAGAGTTTTACAGTGGAAGGGAAATGGGGAAAGGAGAGAGGGAATGAGTGAATCTTATTCCCATTGAATTTGGCTTAAGGAGGGAATACTATACACACTCAATTGGGTATGGAAGTCTATCATATCCTACAGGAAAATAGGGGGAAAGGGGACAAGAGAGCAGGTGGATGATAGAGAGGAAAGCAGATTGGGGAAGGGGTAATCAGAAACAAACACTTTTAAGGAGGGACAGGGTCAAAAGAGACAATAGAATAAATAGGGGGTGGAATAGGATGAGGGGAAATATAGTTAGTTTTTCACAACATGACTACTACGGAAGTGTTTTGCATGACTACACATGTATAACCTATGTTGAGTTGCTTGCCATCTCAATGACGGTGGGTGGGGAAGGAGGAAGGGAGAAAATTTGGAGTCCAAAGTTTTAAAAACAAATGTTAAAAATTGTTTCCACATGCATCTGGGAAATAAGATATACAGGCAATGGGATATAGAAATCTATCCTGCCCTACAGGAAAATAGAAGGGGAAAGGGATAAGAGAAGAGGGTGGAGATAGAAGGGAGGGCAGATTAGGGGAAGGGGTATTCAGAATGCACTGGGTGGGGGGAGGGACAAGATGGGGAGAAAATTTGGAACTTAAAATCTTCTACAAGTGAATGTTGAAAACAAAAAATAAATAAATTAATAAAATCTAAAACTGGAGTGTATGAAAGTCATATTCAAATGTAACAAGTAGCATAGTAACACAATTTATCTCTATCATAAGCCTATACCTACTGACAATGAAGGTGGCAGAATGTATCCAAGTGGATATTTGATGAGTACAGACTGAGGATTGACCTTATTTGTGCATATTGTATTAAATAATCACTACCTTGTGTTCACTTGGTTGGAGTAAATTCACCATATTATTCTGATTTTGTTAACTAACTTGAACTCTGTTCTTGTTGAAAAAGCTGAATGTATTTATGTAGCAGTTTTACTCCAATAATGTCGGCCATTGCTTGACAGTCCTCCTTGGAGGTCTCACCCCCTTAACTGCTCTAGTGAGGCAAACCTCACACTATGGGATTCTGACCTTGGGGAGTTAATTTATCTCTAGATAGCAAGCCTATGAAATATGATTCGGGAGAGTTTGTGTGGTTGCCTAAAACACCTCCATTTTGGGTGAGCAGTTCTCTGAAATATATAAAGTTCATTATGGCAAGCTACTTCTGCTCTGACTCTCTATTCAACAATTTCTGAAAACTCCCACAGTCCATGCTTGCTTTTCCTATTTAATTCTCCAGCCAGTTACTAGTGTCTTCCTGACTGACATCAATAAGACTCACTTAAGCCAGAACCCACTCTCTTTCTTTAGTACCCCAGATGATGTCTGAGGGGGCTACCATTTTTTTTGAGATAACCTGACCTCAGCCATTCCACACATTAGAAGGAGTGTCACAGAATTGGAAAAGATAGTGTGTCAGTTCCAAGATCAAGTTCTCCTATGGACTACTGCTGAGGCCTCCTGCTGTGACCTGAAAACTATTGTACTTAGTGCTACACCCAAGTCTCCTTGGGCCTTCATATGCCTGAGTTAATGCATGCCATAAAAGGCCTATTGCTTTGTGCATTGTTACCCTGTCGATACCATCCTCTGTGTTCTTAAATTTCATGAATTATATGGAACTATTTGGTGATTGATTTGATATAGGGGAATAAAAGGAAAAGGAACGTGAGATGACTCAGATTTAAAGCCTTGGTGACTAGAAGAATTATGATCCTGTCAGAGAAATGGGTGAAGAAAGAGACCAGGTGTATGTGGGACTGATAAACAATTATAGAAAGTTTGAATTTGAAAGGATGAAAGTAACACACACCACATATATGTACATATATATGTATGTACGTATATGTGGTGTGTGTGTGTGTGTGTGTGTGCGTGTGTAATGTCTAGAAGGTGGTGGAGATGTAGGATTAAATACCAGTGAAACAATCAGGTCTAGAAGCACAGATTTAGGAGTCACTGAACAAAAATGGTGGGAAGAGAGGAGGAGTTCTCTAAGGGAGAGTACATGGGCAGGGTAGGAGAACATCTAGTTAGGGCTCAGTATGAATTGATGAAGACAGAGAATGAATTGGGGAACTCAGGGACTATGTAATGTTGTAAAGCCTAAATGAAAATTTTTCAAGGGGCGGGGAGGAAAAGAGAGTGAGAGAGAAAGACAGACAGAGAGAGAGAGAGAGAGACAGACACACAGACAGACACACAGATAGACATGAGAAAGAGAAATAGAAGAGGAGATGAGAAGAGAGGAGAGAAGAAGAAAGGAAAGAAGAAAGAAGAGGAAAAGTGAGGAGGGGAGAGGAGAGGAGAGGAGAGGAGAGAAGAAGAGATCCTTTGATCTTGTGAATCTCAAAAGGTTAGCAGGGTTTCAGATTCTGGTGCTTAGTACCAGTACCCATAGGTTGTAAGGAATGAACTTCAGTACTTAGCTCAGTAATAGCAAGTTAGTCACACATCTAACAGTCATGCCACATCTGGGTATGAACTTGGTGGGACCACTGCTATGTAGAAACTGAGCTAATAGTGTGACCTCAAGGTGTTGGAGTGGAAATGTGTAGAAATGTTTGCAAGTTTGTTCTTGCCATAAGTTCAAAGGAAATATCACCCTGTAGAAAGCTAATTGATGTTAAGTGGTTAAATGGAACTTGGATACTAGTCACTAGCAACTAATAATGAGAATACAGTTGGTGGAGACTCAAACTGATAGTGATGGGAACAGAGACATACCAGTTTTCTTGGAGTACCCAAGAATCTTCAGTGGCAGACAAAGCTTGATTGATGCTGGAAATGGATAGGGAAGCAAAGTTGGAGTTTTCTGCACCTGTGAAATCACAGATCTCTTCCCTATTCCTGAGTGCCCTGTGACATTGACCATAGCAGAACTCTGAACTTATAGGTTCTATCAAAATACTTTAAGTGTTGACAAACACTGTACTAAATGATTTCTAAAGTCCTTTCCAGTTCAAGAGTGTTTTAGACTACGAGTCATGGGTGATGCTATTTCCTTACTTAAAGTTTAACTTCTCATTAGTTGGAGAGAGGAATCTTTAGGAAAAGCTCTATGACTTAAAATTAAGAGTGAAAAAAGGTTAAGGAAAGTTGCAAACTGTGGCACTTTACTCATGACTAACTGGTGAGCATTTTCATATTTATTAATCTACATACCCTTTTGCACTGAGTTACCTCTCTGTCCATAAGGGGTTTTAGTGCTATCCAGAGTACAGAATCCACTTATGTAGATTACAGTTAAAACATTACTGTATTTCTCTTCACAGCACTGGTACAGATAATAAATCTCTCATAAATTGTGGAAATGACATTTCAGTAAGAGGTATGGGCCCCAAATCTACTGACAAAGCAAAATGAAAATTTGTAATTTTTTTTTAAAACAGATTTCTGACTTTGTGAGAGACAGGGAGGTGGCACAGTTATTTTAATTCAAATAATAAAGAAAAAGAAAGCTTATTTTACTTAGGTTTTAGTTTTCTTTGTGTTATAAGATGATTTATCTATGTTATTAAAGTAAATTAAATACTTTATGTTACATTATTATATAAAAAATATTCAATATACTTGGACAATGATCTGCATTTCCTTGGGATTTCTCAATTTCCTGGTTTTAAAGTCTATTTTGAAGTTTCTGAAATCCTATTTAATGACAGTAAGACAGTCAGAGGACCTGGGCTTAACCTAAACCATTTATTATGTATGTAGTTATGTGTAGTTATCATATGTAGTTAACAATATGGGCCTTAATTTTCTTACCTGCAAAATAACAAGGTTAAACATCTAATATCCCTTCGAACTCCAAAACTGTGACAAGAGTTAGCAAGCCTTTTCGGTATTTGGAGCAACCCTCATTAGTGATATAATCATAAGAGTAATAATTAATATTATTATGGCTAACATTTACATAACATTTTGAGGTCTCCAAAACATTTTACATATATCATCTCATATTATCATCACAAATAATTGTGGGAAGTACATGCTATTATTCTCCCCATTTTACAGATGGGTGAAGGAGACGAACAGTGGTTAAATACTAACTGAGGATTAACACAGCTAGCAAGTGCCTGAAGCAAGATTTAAACCAGTGGTGGGGAAACTGTGGTGTTGGGCCACATGTGACCCTCTAGGTCCTCAAGTGTGGCCCTTCCACTTGAATCCAAACATCACAGAACATCTGTTCTGTGTATGTAGAAGTACAAACATTTGTACAAGTGAGTGACTGTATACAATTAGATGAAGAAATGTATTAGAATTGATTGAAAGTCTCATATACACCTCTCGGCCCAAGTATATCAGAGAAGGAGATTCAATCAGTAGCTTTACAGCCCTTGTTCCTAAAATGAAACCTGGGGAATACTTGTGGAGCCAGATCTCTGTGACTATAATCAGAGGGCAGTAAAGGGGGAGGGTGAACCCTGAGGAAATGTGTATTAGAGACTAGACCACTAATAAACAATAGAAGCATGTTTTCTTCCAAGAAGAGATAATAGTCTCAGGACTCTGCAGAATCCAGCAGACAACTACACACACCAAAAGGGAATTTATTGGGAATGCATAGATTGAGAAAAAAGACTCAAAGAAATCAGCAATTGTGAATTACTTTTTTCCACATGTTTTCTAAGGTTGTCTAGCTTTCCCTTGGATATTCTCTGTAATTGTATTGGGGAAATTAGTTTTGTACCAACTGTTCTTATTATACTTGTTTAGTAAATACTCTAACTAAAGGCTAATTAACTCTGGCTGGTTAAATGATAATCAGTAGGAGCTTATAAGAAATATTAGAAACAACCTTCATTTGCAGGGATGCCCCTAGAACAATGAGGGGGACAAATAGTTAGCCATCCACTGGGGGCCATATTTACTAGTGCAAATGAGATTTGGGATTGTAGTACTGAAGAGTATTACACTTTAAAACTGAAAGCCAATTCCTTTTTTTTTAAACATACTTTTCCTCCAAAACATGTCATTAATTTCCCTTAGTAATTCCACTATGTCACCTCCCTAGTCAATAAACTCCAACGTCTTCCTATTGCCCCCAGGAAAAAAATATATAAAATGCTCTGTGCAGCATTCAAAGCTATTTATAACCTAGCCTCCTCCTGCCTTTCCAGTCTTCTTACACCTTACTCAGTACCTTACATCAATACTCTTAGATTGAGTAACACTGCCCTTCTGGCTGTTCCCAAGAACAAGACACTCTATCTCTAGGCTCTGGGAATTCTTTCTGGCTGCCGTCTTTTCCTGGAACTCTCTCCCTCCTACTCTCAACTACTGAACTCCTTGGCTTCTTTTAAATCCCAGTTAAAATCCCACTTTTTTTCTTTTTTTTTCAGCCAAAGACAAGGTTTATTAGAACATCAATTATATCGGGCAGACTCTTAAGGAGTCTGAACATTAGTAAATTATTGGCTAGATTGTAACAATCTAAGCAATGTCTAGGTTATAAGAATCTAAGCCAAAATCCCACTTTCTATAGGAACCCTTCATTAACTCTTCTTAATTCCAATGTCTTCTCTCTGTTAATTATTTCCTGTTTATGCTATATGTAGTTTTTGTTGTATATATTTGATTGCATGTTGTCTCCTTCATTAGATTATAAGATCCTGGAGGACAGGGACTGTTTTTTGACTCTTTTTGTATCTTCAGTGAACACCACAGTTTCAAATATGAGTTGAAGGATTGTGGGAAGTGCTAAAACTATCTTTCCAACAAATCTGTTGCTGGTGCCTGAAATCCCATCAGGGCATTCTAAGATATGCCTTTAATTTAAAATACGTGGCCAAATACACATCTTTGAAAAAAACTACTTATCCTTAGAGAGAGAGGTGATTATTCCGTTAGTTAATCATACCACAGTGTGAGTTTCTTGGCAACAAATTGACACAGTAGATAGAGCACCAGACTAGGAGTCAAGAAGACTTGAGTTCAAATCCCACCTCAGACACTTACTAGCTATGTTACCTTGGGCAAGTCATTTAACACTGTTTGCCTTAGTTCCCTCATTGTAAAATGGACTGGAGAAGGAAATGACCAACTACTCCAATATCTTTGCCAAGAAAACCCCAAATGGGGTCACAAAGAGACAGACATGACTGGAAATGATGGAACAACAACAGTGGGAATCCTACCAATAAAGACATCCTTGATGGTTTATTACACAGTAGAATTGACCCTAAGTTCTCTGCTGGTAAAATGTAAGTTCTGGGAAGTCCTACCAAATTGGAAAAGTCTTGATTATGGGCCTGGTGAAGATCAATTGGTCCTTCTTCTCAAGACCTGCATAGCTTAGGCACCTGCAGGTCATAGGATGATGAATTTTTCATTTTCAGCCATTCTCAAAGACTATTCACCAACTTAGAGAAGAGTTGTGCATCAATGAAATCATAGATCCTTGAAGTTTTGAAGTTTAGAGTTTTTAAATTGAGGCACTGAAGGAATGGAGAGAACTTTGGAGTACATAAGTTTTCCTGAAAAGTATCAATCTAAGTGGGCTGCAGTAGTGGGGGGCCCTGAGGGCACTTGGAGCCTGGAAGGGTAGCAAAAGAATGTAAAGATGGGGTCAAAGAAGATAAGTAAGAGGAGGTAGTGTGAAAAGTATACTGCAAACTATCTACTTTACAATTTGGTTAGGGCTTATCCTGGATTGTGCCTTGAAGACTTCCCACTATAGCATTACTACATTATCTTTATTGACTATGCTGTATTGAAGGCCTTTTCAATAAGCATGCAAAGTACTAAGCCCCATATTGAAGAAACTTGCAGTCAATGAGGCATCATGGAAAGAGATCAGAAGAACAACATTCAAATCTCAGTTCTGCAGCTTGACCTTGTAAGGTTTTGTCGTCTGTAAAATGAGGGGCTAGGACCATATGATCATTGAAGTCTCTTTCCATCCTATATTATGTAATTCTAAGAAAGGGGGAAACCCTCTCCAACTTTGCTGAAGACAGAAGAAAGACCCTGAATCAAAAAACCTTCAAGTACTTTCTTATGACAAACAACTAACAGTATTTGCCTTCAAAGCCATCAAAAAGGGCATGAGAACAGTCTAGGGAAAATAGAGGAAATAGAAAAGAGCTTTTGATATCATCTAATATTAGCTATTTCATTTTATAGGGAAGTAAACTGAGGACTAGAGAGGTGAAGTTACTGGCTTGAGGTCACAGAAATATTCAATGACAAGGCATGAACAAAAGCCCTTATGCTTCTTGATTCCTCACCTGGTTTTCTTGACACATTGCTTACCCCAATTGCCCTGCTCTGGTTTCCTATAGCATTTGATATCTCTGTCAAAACATAGTATCTAATAAAATACTGCTGCATACTACATTTTTACTATTTGTTTCATGGCTATAAGTCATGTCTCCCCAGACTTTATGGCCTCTGTTGTTTTATAATATTTTTAATTAAAAATTTAACATTAATTTAAAAGAAAGTTTAGATTTAAATTATTTTCTTCCATCTTAAACCTTACCCCCCATTGAGAAGGCAAAGTAATATCATTATTAAACATATAAACACCAAATGGTATAGCATTCAGATTCTTAGCGAAGTTAAGGGATTTACATGAAGAAATAGATCACAAAATTATACTAGTAGGGGACCTCTACCTCCCCCTCTCAGAACTAGATAAATTTAACCACGAAATAAACAAGAAAGAAGTTAAGAAAGTGAATAGAATTTGAGAAAAAGTTAAATATGGTAGACTTCTGGAGAAAATTGTCTAGGGATAGAAAGGAATA
Source organism: Vombatus ursinus (assembly GCF_900497805.2). Lineage (NCBI taxonomy): Eukaryota > Metazoa > Chordata > Mammalia > Diprotodontia > Vombatidae > Vombatus > Vombatus ursinus. The sequence continues at coordinate 63,704,901 of NW_020954557.1, forward strand.
TAGCTTTATCTCAGCAGTAATGACACCTACACAAAAATTGACCATTAAAAACCTCACAATCCAATGCTGAAATGCAGATGCATTCTTTTCAGATCTTGATGCAATAAAAGTTATAGTAATAAAGGACAATGGAAAGCTAGACTAAAAATTAATTAGAAACTAAATAATCTAATCCTAAAGAATGAGTGGGGAAAGTCCTTTCACAGTTGTGCTTCCAGGAGCCAAGATGGTGGAGTAAGAAGTAAGTTGCTCTCACCCTCCTTTATTGACCTTGTGTTTCTTGATTCCTCACCTGGTTTTCTTGACACATTGCTTGACACATTGAAAATATATCTCGAGGAAAAATCCCAGAACAGCTGAACCAGCAGAAAGACAAGGTGCAGCAGTCTTGTAGCCCAGGAAGCTTGGGGGATTAATGGAAATGGCCCCTCTAGCTCTGGGGGAGCAGCAGCAGTACAGAACAGGACAAGCTCATAGAAAGTCCCACCTCAGCATACCAGAGGGAGATCTTGAACCCCAGAGTGGTGGAGCAGGCAAGCGCCAACATCAGGACCCTCAAGTGCCTCAGTATGGACAGGGGAACATATAGAAACTAGCTTAGAAAACCATCATGTGCCATGACGTTCTCTGGCAGCCAAGTCTCCCTGTGCCTCAGTAAAACTCTTTGAAGCACAACTCCAAGAGGTAAAGCTCCAGGCTGAGAGACATCCTGAAACAGCAAAACATCCCTGTGCAAGGCCCGGGTGAGCAGGAGCCAAAGAAAGGAGTGCAAGGCTCAGGTGAGCAGGCATCCTCAAGGGGCCAGATTCCCTCTACCCCTAGAGCTCCAGTGTTACTGATTCCAGCCCAACACCAGGTAAGCTGCCAGAATGCTATAGCTTCCAACTGCCAGCACCTGAGACCCAAGCACACAAAGCCAGTGATCAGGTCCTGGAATTCCAGTACAAGAAGCTTGGGTCAGTGCCCCCTGCTCTCCAGCAGAAGAGCTCAATTTTTTTAAAGGTCTAGAAATAAGCAAACATCGTGAGCAAAAAGAAACATACAATGACCATAGATTCTTATTATGGGAACAGTGAAGATCAAGGCAGAAATTCTGAAGGGGACAACATTGTCAACAAACTAACATTCAAAACCTCAAAAGGGAATATTAACTGGTCTGAAGCCCAAAAGGCCTTCTTGGAAGAGCTAAAGAAGGATTTTAAAAATCAAATAAGAGAGGTAGAAAAAAATTTGGAAAAGAAATGATAGGTATGCAAGAGAGAGTCAATAACTTAGAAAAGGAAGGACAAAAATTAACTGTAGAAACCAAGTCCTAAAAAATACAGTTGGCCAAATGGAAAAACAGTACACTGAAGAAAACAAGTCTCTAAAAATGCAATTGGCCAACTGAAAAAAAAAAAAGTAAATTGAAGAAAACAACTCCTTAAAAAGAAAAATTGGCCAAGTGGAAAAGGAAGCACAAAAACTCACTGAGAAGAACTCCTTAAAAAGTAAAATGGGTTGAACGGAAAAAGAGGTACAAAATCTAATAGAAGAAAACAACTTGTTAAAAATTAGAAGTGGGCAAGTGGAAGCTAATGACTCTACAAGAGAACAAGAATCAGTCAAACAGAAAAAAAAATAAAAAAAATAGATGAAAATGTAAAATACCTCATTGGTAAAAACAACTAACCTGAAAAGTAGATCTAGGAGAGACAATTTAAAAAATATTGGGGGCAGCTAGGTGGCACAGTAGATAGGTGCAGCAGTCTTGTAGCCCAGGAAGCTTGTGGCTGCTCTGACATAATTTTCTTCTTCTGAATTTTTGTCTTGAGCTTCCCTATAATCATAGTAGATTTTTATGGTCAGGTTCTTTTTGTTGTTGTTCACTCATTTTCTCCCCATTCTGTTTCTTGCCCTGAAGTCAGGAGGACCTGAGTTCAAATCCACCCTCAGACCAAACACTTGGCACTTACTAGCTGTGTGACCCTGGGCAAGTCACTTAACCCCAATTGCCTAAAAAAAAAATATTGGTCAACTTGAAAACCATGATGAAAAAAGAGCCTGGACAGCATCTTTCAGGAAATCATCAAGGAAAATTGCCCTGAGGTCCTAGAACCAGAAGGTAAAATAGCCATAGAAAGAATCCACTGATCACCTCCTGAATGAGATTCCAAATTGAAAATACCAAGGAATATAGTAGCCAAATTCCAAAATTACCAGGTCAAAGGAAAATACTGCAAGCAGCACCCCCCCCCAAATTAAATATCATAGAACTACACTCAGGATTTCACAGTACCTTGCATCTTCTACATTAAAAGGTTATAGGGTATAGAATACATTTCATAAGGCAAAGAACTTGAATTACAACCAAGGATCAACTACCCAGTGAAAATGAGCATAATCTTTCAGGGAAGGAGATGGACATTCAATGAAATAGGGGATTTCCAAACCTTCATGATGAAAAGAGCTCAACAGAAAATTTGATCTTCAAATACAAGACTCAAGAGAGACATAAAAAGGTAAACAGGACAGAAAAAAACCCAACATATTAATAAGGCCAAACTGCGCTATGATATTCCTATAAATTTTCCTCCTGTTATCTCTTTCAGGTGGTGCTTAATAAATTTTGATTTTAGTTTTTGATTCTTTATTTCAAGTTGGTTGACTTTCTTTTCATAATTTTCTTGATTTGCTCGGATTGCTTTTATTTTTTTCCCTAATTTTTCCTTGATCTTTATTATTTGATTTTTAAAGTCCTTTTTAAGTTTTTCCAAGAATTTTTTTGTGCAAAGGACCGTTTGATATTTCTCATGGAAAAAGAGTGTTGTTTTTTTTTTAGCTCCATTAACTTCCTCTGAATTCGAACCCTGATCTCCTCTATCCCCATCGTAGCTATCTATGGTTGGATTATTTCTCCTTTGCTTACTTATTTTTATGGTCCTTCTGAGGTCTGTCATGAGGCTCAACATTGGGCTCTCTTCTTTATTCCTTAACCATGGCTAAGTCCCCCAGCCCCACTGTCCAGCAAATGCTATTGCTCCCTGCAGTCCCTCTGGTGCCTGCAAACTCTAGCTGTCTTCTCTGCTTTGGAACTGAGATCAGGGACACTGTTTTCCTGCAAATGTCCACAGCCAGCAGAGTCCCTGCCCCAGTGTTACAGCACTCACTAAGTGTGTGCTAGCTCCTTCTCCTTGTAGCCTTAGCCCAGTACATGTTTGGTCAGCACAGCTGTGTTTGGTGTCTCTTGATAGTGGAAGGTCCTTCAGTTTTCTCCTACTCAGTCTTCTGGCCTCCATGCTATCTATGAAATGAAGGTTCCTGAGGCTGAGGCTGCCTCCCAACCCCGCTGCCACCAGGGCTTGTTGATTGTTTTCCTCAGAGTTAACCTGGAGGTATCTGCACTTCATTCAGGTTAAACCTCCAAACTTCAGTCCCTGGAGGTCAGGCCTTTACTTGCATCTTTTCAAGTTGTCTTAGGAGGACAACTGCTTTACTCCAACTTCTTTTTAATAGTCTTTTCATATTTTTCTTGCATTGCTCTCATTTCTCTTCCCAATTATTCCTCTATCACTGTTATGTGATTTTGAAAATTGTTTTTAGTTTTTCTAGGAATTCCTGCTCAGCTTTTGTCAAATTCACTTGTGTTTGTGGTTTTACTTGTGGCTGCTCTGACATAATTTTCTTCTGAATTTTTGTCTTGAGCTTCCCTATAATCATAGTAGATTTTTATGGTCAGGTTCTTTTTGTTGTTGTTTGCTCATTTTCTCCCCATTCTGTTTCTTGCCTTTGAACATTGGTCTCTCTTCTCTTGTGGATGGAGATATGATCCTAAATTTTAGGCTTTTTTCACATTATTGTTTTTAAAGCTAGTTGTGGAAGTTTTTGGTGCTTTCAGGTTGGTGTGATTCATGGAGAAATGTTGCCACTGCTCTCTTAGTCTTAGCCCTCATCCTTTCCCAGGATGGACCTTGATCTCTTGCAGCCAATAGGGCTATTGATTCTCAGGGCCCTGCACCTTTGGACTGGAACTGCTCCACCAATGCTCCTGCTCCCTTGTTAGCAAAAACACTATTGCTAAAGATCCCCTTGTCCCTAATGACTGAAAGTGCTCCTCTTTGCCCTGGAATTGTGACCAAGAAGTGGGTATGTGCAATGGAGCTGAATAACAATGCTCTGTCCAGTGTCATTTGCTAGCATAGTAGTCCCTTCTAGTCTCTTTCTGACCAGTTGCCAAATCGTCTTACTGTCTCTGGGATGAGAGCTCCCAAGGCTACTGCTGCTGTCTTTAATGCCAAGTCCTGCAACTGATATTGCCACCACATTTGCTCTGTTCCACCACCCCCACCCCAAAGCCACAGATTTTTTCTTTCAACCTTCAAAGTTACCTTGGACAGGAAAAAATGTCTTACTCCAACCCTTTATTGGCCCTGCTGCTCCAGAATTCAATTTAAAATATTATTTTAAAATTGTTTGGGAGAAAATGTTGGAAGAACTTGGGTATAGTGTTTCTCCTGGTCCACCATCTTGGCTCCACCAAAGGGAAGGATTGCTTTTGTAACCTTCATGACCTTAACACCAGTCATAGTTTACCCATACAGTAGGTGTTTCAAGAAATGCTTGTTGACTAATTTAGTTTTAGAGTCAGGCAACACGTGGCATTGTAAACAGTAAACAAAGGAGCATTTTCAACAAGAAAACAAAACTCTGTAAGGGATAGTCTTTTTCTTATCCTTTCTGAAAATGATGGATTTCAAGACCTAAAGGTCAAACCCTTGTTTCATTGACAAAACAATCAGCTGAGCTCCACAGTCATGATGACTTTGTAATTTTTAACATGTGAAACTTCCTTTGAGTTGCCTATTGTCTTTTATTTTATTTTTTAATCTTATTCTAAAATATGTCTTTTTTTTAATCTCTGAGCTTAAACCATCTCTAGTCTATGAAGCTTTTCCTGGTTAACCCCATTTATTTTTTACCTTACTAGTATAACATGAGATATAATCTTGTCATCGTGAACTTGTCTAATGGTTGTATTTAAATACAATATTTAATTATGACAGCTAATTCTTACATAGAACTTTAAGTTTTGCCAAGCACTTTACATGTGTTATTTCATCTGATTACCCCAACAACTCTGTGAGGTAGATGCCTTTATTATCCCCATTTTATAGGACTTAATTTGCCTTGATTTTCCTATTGTAATCACTGACATTTCAAGGATCCATTTTATCTGTGTGGGAATATTTTTCACTTCTCAGTAGACTATTTCACAAGATTTGGGGTCCGAAAATAATTGAAACCTGTTTTCTGACCTTCTGAAAATTAGGTTTGATCTCTAATTTATCTTCTTCTTTATCTGAAATTACTGAGTGGTCCTCATACATAGATGTATAGTACAACTCAAAACTCTCAACTCCAATTTGGTAGGACCTACTGGAGTTTGAACTCCTAGTGTTCCATCCATAACATCATTAAGATTTGGAGAAATTTGTACAAAAATATTTATAGCAGCTCTTTTTGTGGTGACCAAGAATTGGAAATTGAGGGGATGCCCATCAATTAGGGAGTGGTGGAACAAGTTGTGGTGTATGAATGTAATGAAATACTATTATGCTATAGGAGATGATGATGAGGTGGACTTCAGAAAAACTTGGAAAGACTTATATGAACTGATGCTGAGTTAAGTGAGCAGAACCAAGAGAACATTGTGCACAGTAACAGCAACATTGTGTGATGACTAACTTTGATAGATGTAGCTCTTCTCAGCAATGCTAGGATCTAAGACAACTCTAAAAGAATTGTGATGAAAAATGCTATACATATGCAGAAAATGATCTATGGAGTCTGAATGCAGATGGAAGCATACTATTTGCTCTCTCTCTCATTTTTTTATTGTTTTTTTTCTTTCTCATGTTTCCTCCCATTAGTTCTAATTCTTCTTTACAAGATGACCAATATAAAAACATGTTTAATATGAATGTATATGTAGAACCTATATCAGACTGAATGCTGTCTTCAGGAAGGCAGAGAGGTGGGCGGAGGAGAAAATTTAGAACTCAAAATCTTATGGAAGTGAATGTTGAAAACTAAAAATAAATTAATTAATTTTAAAAAGATTTAGAGGAATCTTTTGATGGGATGTTGCATTGAAAAATTCTATGGTAAAGTAGCTAAGGGCAAGACCCACTGTCTTCTTAAATATCTAAGATATTTTAATATGAAAAGCAGCTGTAGCTTAATAGAGAACTAGACCCTGAGGTAAGAAGACCTGGGTTCAAGTGCATCCTCTGATACATACTGGCTGGATAACCCTGAGAAAGTCACTTAAATTGTCAGTGCTATAAGCAACTAAGTCAATAAATTATGGAGAAGTTTATGTCCTGAGTTGTGAGAGGAAGCTTCATCATCAAGGAGTTCTTTATATCAATGAAATCACAGGTCTGGTACCACTCCCTATATGTTAGTATACCCTTTTGGGTTCTACAAAAGCTTGATTCATTGAAATGTACATGTCTTTTTCCTATGGTGTAAGTTTTGGATGTAGGCAATAAAATGAAGTGAATAGATTATTTGATTTAGAATCATAAAGAGTGCTCCTAGACAAATTCTATTTCCTATCTCTGAAGTGTATGTCCTTGGACACAGCACTTATACCTCTTTGTACCCCAGACACTGTACCCCTGCCCCCAGACTTATTTATGAAGTTATAGGTGGTACTGAACAGAACTGAATGCTGGGCTTGAAGTTAGAAAGGCATGAGTTCAAATCCACCTTCAGATATTTACTAGCTATGTGTCCTTGGGTAAACATTTAACCTCTAAATTTCCTGGATTGCAAAATGGGAATAATAAAAGCACCTAACTCCTAGAGTGGTTGTGAGGATTAAATGAGATATTTGTAAAGCACTTAGTATTGTGCTTGGCATTTCATAAGTGCTCTGCAAATGCTAGTAATAATAATAATGATAATAATAATAGTAGTAGTTATTCATAATATTTTTATTATCAAGGTAAATGCTGCCCTGAGTTGGTGGATCAAGCTCCAAAAAAGGAGTTACCATGTTGTGAAATTACAGATGCTTTCTATATTAGTTTCTTGAAATTAGGCTTTCTGTTTTGATTAAGATTTAGCACAAAACTATTTATTATGAAACTATATTAAGATTTAGTAGAAAACTAGTCACATTGAGTCCCATGTTATTGATGCCTTGTGGAGGATGTGTGTGTGTGTGTGTGTGCGTGTGTGTGTATTGTGGGTTTTTTTCCATCTTTGGTGTGATGGACAGAACTTGATACCTCATTTCATCTGAGCCTTTAGATGCACAGGAGGCAACTCACAAAATTGTTAGCACATCTGCTAGAGTTTGATTGGTAGGCATCATCCAGCAGCAGTGAAAGAAAAAAGCACTCCACTGCACTCCTTTTCCAGATTGTCAATTCCCTGCCCAGATGGTTCAGCACAAGACAATATCCAGTGACTAACTTTTTTAGGCAATTAAAGACAAAGATCTCTTCCAAGAAGGATTTTCCAAATGCCCATGTATTACAGCATGTGACGTAGTAACATACTGTGTACTTAGGCAGAGCTCTTTTTCCTAACAGAGAGGTGAGCCCATGTGGCAATGCATAGATAGTGGTGTTGAGTTTTCCCAATCCATCAGGGCCATTGTTCCCATTCCTTCTCACAGAAATAAATAAGCTAAGAATAGAAACACACAGTCTAACAGCTGTGGCGTATCTTCATGAAAAAATTAAAAGTTACTTTTTGTCATAAATTTATTTTCCCAGGTTTGACTAGTTCATTTGTATTATAAAATAATTCGCATTTTTATTTGGGGGCTGGGTGGGCAAAGGAATAGATATTGAGATTAGAAAAAAGGCAGGAAGAAAAGGTGAGAGGAAGAGTGGAGATTATATGTTATGTAAATAACTTTTGAGGAAGAAATATCAATTACTACTGTAGACTAAACTGCAATAGAGAAATGGTAAATTTTAGACACTAGATGAGAACTTTTAAAAAGAGAACCAATTGCATTTTAGATCTATAAATGAGGAAAAACTAAATGATTTTTTAAAGACACTTTAACAGTCTCAACTGTCAGGCATTAATTTTAATCCAGAGTAGAGAACCTGCACAAAATGATCAAAATAAAAGTGTTATTGATACATATTATTTAATTAAAATAATCTTTTTTGGCAAGCTAAATTACATTTTTTATTGGACAAATGAGTGACAGCTTCACAGATGAGATTGGAGAAAGCCTTTGGGGAGCCAGTTAGGCTGCACTAGCACATTGGAACACGGCCAGATCAATGAAGAGATAAGAGCAGGTCTGATCCACTCAACTTCCCCAGGCTTAATAAATAATTGGGAGATTTTCCTCTTTTCAGGTCATTGTTCTCAATAGCATGTACTCTCACTTTGGTCCTTGGGCAACTAAAGTGCTCTCCATTTGCTACAGAATAATTTGGCATTAGGAGTAAGATAGGAAGCCCATTCCCCACTTCTAGCAGTTTGTTGTCTGGTCTTTGTTGCCTAGGTGGTGTGTGTGTGTGTGTGTGTGTGTGTGTATGTGTGTGTGTGTGTGTGTGTGTATGTGTATGTTTTCTATTCAGGGCTGAGAGAAAAGACAACTTACTTAGGAAAGGATTATACATGCTGCTAATCACTATTGAGAAGACAGTTGTGGTAGTCTATTGGGAAACATTGAGAGGTAGACTAAAAAGCATGAGTATCCAGTGGTAAGGCTGGTTTTGTAGGGTGGTGTCTGAAATAGTGACTTCTAATTAGCTTCATAACTCTCATAACTTTGTCTATTTTGACAATATAATCAGTTTTTTTTGGGGGGGTGGCCAGTGGTTCTGAAATTTAAGGCCCATAGAAACTGAGTACAAAGTAGGAAAAATAACCCAGTTGGGACAACAATTGGGAAAAAAAAATAAAGAACTGGTTCCCTTTTTGCTCAGCATTATTGTTGACAGAGCCTGACCCTATGCCTAGTTCATAGAGGTTTGGCAGCACCACCTGGAGCCTTTATAGTTCATAAAGAACAATGACTAATGTTTCAGCAGAGGAAGAATAACTAATATAAATTGTCAATAATAAAAAGAATAAGCACTTGCCAAACTTTCAGCCCCAAGATTGCCTAATCAATCCTTCATCTTATATGTCTACTCCCAACCCTCCCATCATGTTATAATCATCAAACTGAACAAAAAGAAATGGACTGCCTTGATGGAAGTTGTGAAGAAGCATATTTATATAACAGTAAGGAAAAAAAATACTAAAAGAGTTATCGAGAAGTAAAATGGTTTGCCCCAGGAGATTGTCATTTTCTCTTTTTTATTATTAAATTTTATTTTTAATTTATGGAATAAAACAAGTATTTCTATAATGTATTATAATAAAAAGATAATTCCACATGAAACTGCAAATATATTATGCACAACTTGCTATTCTTTTCAAATATACAACAAAATTATCATGTAATTTTTTTTCTTCCCTCTTCCCCACCCAAGAGATGGCCACCATTAGACACAAATAGGTATATATGTGTGTGACATACACACACAAACACACACATGCACACACACACACATATATTATTTATCAGCTCTTTCTTCTTTCTCTGGATGCAGATAGTGTCTTTCTTCATATTTCCTTTATAGTTAATTTGGGTATTTATAATAGTCAACATAACTTATTTTTACCAAGTCATTCTTAAAACAATATTACTGTTACTGTATACAATGTTCTCTTGGTTTTGCTCATTTCACTCTTCATTATTTCATGTAAGCCTTTCCATGCTTTTTCTAAAATCATTGAGCTCATCATTTCTTATAGCACAGTAGTATTCCATGACAATCATATACCACAACTTGTTCAGTCACTCCCTAATTTATAAGCATCCCTTCAATTTCCTTGCAGTACAAAAAGAGCCACAATTAACATTTTAGAACATATAGATTCTTTCCCTATTCCTCTAATCATTTTGGGAAACAGATCTAATAGTGGTATTGCTGGGTTAAAAGGTAAAGGTAGTTTAATAACTCTTTGGGCATAATTCCAGATTGTTCTCCAAAATGGTTGGATCAGTATACAATTCTATCAACAATGAATTGGCGTCCCAATTTTTCCACATGCATTCCAACATTTGTCACTTTACTCTTCCATCATTTTAGCCAATCTGGTAGATGTAAAATGATATCTCAAGATTGTTTTAATCTGCATTTCTCTAATCAATAATGATTTAGAGCATTTTTTCATATGACTATAAATTGTTTTGATTTCTCCATCAGAAAACTGTCTGTTCATATCCTTTGACCAATTATCAATTGGGGAATGATTTGTGTTCTTATAGACTTAACAAAGTCCTTTATATATTTTGGATATGGAACTTGTATCTGATAAACTGTCTATAAAATCCTCCCCCCCCCCATTTTATGCTTTCCTTCTGATTTTGGTTACATTTGTTTTATTTATACAAGATCTTTTAAATTTCATATCATTTAAATTATCCAGTTTACACCTAACTTTGTTCTCTATCATTTTCTCCTTAGCTAGGTTCTTTAAGAAAAGGTTGGATCACTGTAACAAAGTAGTAAGTTACTAAATAAATAAAGTAGTAAGCTTCAAAAATCAATAGCATTTCTATATAATAATAAAATCCAGATGACAGTTATAGAAAAGATAATCTCATTCAAAATAACTATAAAATGCATGTGAGGATCAATCTACCAAAGCATACTTGATACTTGCATAGATTTAATTACAAAATGGTACTGAAGGAAATAAGTAACAACCTAAATAACTGGAAGATTATTCAGTGCTCATGGCTGTGCCATGCAAAAACAATAGCAATGATAATAACACCAAAGTTAATTTGCAGTTCTAATTTTGTATCAATCTAATTACCAAGGAGATAGTTTACAGAGCTTTATATACCTAGATAAAACATTTTGAAATTTTATTTTGAGAAACAAATAATCTTGATTTAAAAATATAAAGTGATTTTTAAAAAAGTAAATAATGAAATGGGAATAGGTTTTCTAAAAATCAAAATTCTGTGCTGGTTAAAAGTAGAAAAAACAGATCAATGAAACAGATTAGCCAAGGAGAAACCAAGAATAATAGAACTCAATAATCTAGTGTTCAATAGCCAAATAAACCAAATTATTTAGAAAAAAATAACTCCAGTTTATACAGACTTCGGGGAAAATTATGAGGTTGCCTGGCAGAATTAGGTTTAGACCAACATCTTACACTACATTCTTCAATAAATTAAAAATGGATACATGACCTTACTATTAAAGAACATACTATCAAAACACTAGAAGTAAAACAGATCATAAACCTTTTGCTGCTATAGGTAGATGATGAATTCTTAACCAAAAGATAGAGCAATTACAAAAAATGGGAGATATAATTTGGATTACATGAAATTAAAAGGTTTTTGCACAAATAAAAGTAAAACATTTAGATTAAAATATTGTTGACAAGCTTTTGATATTTAAGATATAAATAAAATTAACAAAAAATGACAAAAACTCATTCCCAAATGGAATAGTCAAAAGATATGAATAAACATTTCTCAAGAGAATTAACCATAACATAAGATAAGATACCAAATCATTTAAGAAGTTAAATTCAAAGCCAATAATCTGACATTTCGCATCCCCCCCAGAAAACTGGCAAAGATGATAAAACATGAGAAGAGCAAATCATAGAGGCATTATGGAGAACTAGGCACACTGATGAATCTATAATCGAATTTTGAACTCAAGCTTTTCAAAATTAATTGATAATTATGTAAAGAAAGCCACAAACTGCCCATACCATTTAACCTAGACTTTTCACTACTAGTCATATACTTCATGTATGTTATTGATTTTTTTAAAGACTCCATGTATACCACAACATTGATAGCAACACTTTTATATTTTGGTATAGAAATAGAAACATAGATATCCACTGATTGTGAAATGTTAAACAAATTATACATAAATGTCATCAAATATTACTGTCAGAAACAATGAAACATGGAAAACCTTACATGAATTGATTCAGTGTGAAGCAAGCAGAGATATAAAAACAATATACACAAGTCTGGCAATGTAACTGGATAAAATCAACTATAAAGCAATCAAAATATTATGAATTATGCAGAAAATCTTGACCTCAAAGAGCTGTGAGCAGACATGTCTCCATTCCCCTACTCTCTTATAGAGTTCAGGATAAATGAGTTTGAGAAATTGAATATCAATATAGTATTTTTAATGTACTGAGGACTTTTGGTGATTTTTCACCCTTTTACCTCTTCTTTTTTTAAATTTAAACATTCTTGGTCATAAAGGATGTCTCTTTGAGCAGAGAGAGGGATTCAAGGAACAACCTAGATTCTTTTAAAAAAAAGAATTTGGATGAAAGTAATAAGAACTTGGAGACTAATTTATTCATCAATCACGATAATGTAAAAGAAAAATTACATTTTATGTATCAGTGGTCTGAACAATATGGTGACCATTTATGACTTCAAAGGACCATGACTCTTGCTAGCTGTCAGAGAAGAGATAGACTATAGATGTTGAATGAGACATACTTTGTCAAGTATGGATAATGCATTAATTAGTTTTGTTTATGTTGTGCTAATTTATATGTTGTACTAAAAAAGGAAGAAAAATGCTGGACATTTACTTGCTAAGTGTAATGTAGCAGGGATTCATGTTCAAGTGTGCATTGAAATAGATGGCTTCTGTAACCTCAACTCAGATTTGCTAACTTTTTATAACTTCTAATAGATAGTCCTTTGATTTTCAAGAAGGGTAGGCAACTAGAGCCATAGATTTAGAGTTCAGAGGAATATTACAGGTTATTTATACCAACTCCCTTATTTCACAGATGAAGAAACTGAGGAAAAGAGAAAGTGGTTTTCTCATGGTCAAACAGATTGGCAAAACCAGGATTTTAATTAAGCCTTTCAATCCCAAATGTAACTTTTCCCACTGCACTATATTGCCATTCCAGGTCCTATATCATTGATCAGTAACCTGAATGTCATCAAAGTTTCTAATTGATTCCCTTTCCTTAGAAGAGATATTTTAGCAGGCTCAATGAGTTAATCATGACCATAAGGTATTGTGGTTAAAATTTCATAAAAGTGGATTTGTTTCAGGGAAGTGGGTATGTATATTTAGAGGGGCTGCATAACCTCTTTTATAACTGTAAGAATAAATTTGTAATCAATTTTCCAACAATATTTGAACACCATACAAAGAGTCAATCTACTGAATCGCAATGCTGCCACATGCCTTATTTTCATCCTTTGTTCTGAAGCAGCAGAACATGTAGAGTCCCTGTGAAAAGTCCTTTACTGATTGACCAAGGATGTTATAAAATCATCAGTGTCAGCAGGCTTCCTAGTTATTCTTGAGACTAATTGTGGGTTCAGAAGTGCTGCAGAAAAATACAAGTGATATCATTATCATTCATAACTGGAAATAGTCCAACTCAGTGAAGGTGCTCTAGAAGCACCTCAAAATAAAAAACTTTCAGGAACAATTCATCTTTCTCTGTTGAGACTCTTCCTGGTTTATGTATCAGCACCATATTTGTATCATAAAAAGAATTTGGTAAGATTCCTTCTTCACCTATTTTCCCAAAAAGTCTATATAGTATTGGAATTAATTGTTCTTTAAATGTTTAATAGAATTTGCTTGTAAATACATCTGGCCCTGGAGATTTTTTCCTAGGGAGTTCATCAATGGCTTGTTCAATTTCTTTTTCTGAGATGAGGTTATTTAAGTGTTTTACTTCCTCTTCTGTTAATCTGTGCAATTTATATTTTTGTAAATATGTATCTATTTCACTAAGATTGACAAATTTGTTGGCATACATTTGGGCAAAATAGTTCCTAATTATTGTTTTAATTTCCTCTTCCTTGGGGATAAATTCACCTTTTTCATTCTTGATACTAGTAATTTGATTTTCTTCTTTCTTTTTTTTTAATTAGATTAACCAAAGGTTTATCTATTTTATTGTTTTTTTTATAAAACCAGCTCTTAGTTTTATTTATTAGTTCAATAGTTTTCTTAATTTCAATTTTATTAATTTTTCTTTTGGTTTTCAATATTTCTAATTTGGTATTTAATTGAGGATTTTTAATTTATTCTTTTTCTAGTTTTTTTTAGTTGTATGCCAAATTCATTGATTTCCTCTTTTTCTTTTTTTTTATTTATGTAAGCATTTAGAGATATAAAACCTCCCCTAAAAACTGCTTTTGCAGCATCCCATAAGTTTTGGTATGTTGTCTCATTAGTGTCATTCTCTTGAATGAAATTATTGATTGTTTCTATGATTTGTAGTTTGACCCAATCATTTTTTAGGATTAGATTATTTAGTTTCCAATTATTTTTTAGTCTATCTTTCCATGACCCTTTGTTACATATAATTTTTATTACATCATGTTCTGAAAAGGATGCATTTACTATTTCTGCCTTTCTGCATTGTATTGTGAGGTTTTTATGCCCTAGTATGTGGTCAGTTTTTGTGTATGTGCCATGTACCACTGAGAAAACAGCATATTCCTTTCTATCCCCATTCAGTTTTCTCCAGATGTCTATCATACCTAACTTTTCTAATGTTCTATTCCCTTCCTTAACTTCTTTCTTTTTTATTTTGTAGTTAGATTTATCTAGTTCAGAGAGGGAGAGGTTGAGGTCTGCCACTAGTATAGTTTTGCTGTCTATTTCTTCCTGTAACTCCCTGAAATTCTCCTCTAAGAATCTGGATGATATACCATTTGATGCATATAGGTTTAGTAATGATATTACTTCATTTACTATGGTGCCTTTTAGCAGGATGTAGTTTCCTTCGTTATATCTTTTGATAAGACCTATTTTTGCTTTTGCTTCATCTGAGATCAGGATTACAACCCCTGATTTTTTTTTTTTACTTCAGCTGAAGTATAATATATTCTGCTCCAGCCTTTTATCTTCACCCTGTGTGTGTCACTCTTTTTCAGATATGTTTCCTGTAAACAACATATTGTAGGATTATGGTTTTTAATCCATTCTGCTATATGCTTCCATTTTATGGGAGAGTTCATCCCATTCACATTCACAGTTATGATTACTATCTGTCTTTTTGTCCATCCTTTCCCCCCATTTATGCTTTTCTTTCTCCTTTCTCCTTTTCCCTCCTCACTAGTGTTTTGCTTTTGACCACTGCCTCCCTCAGTCTCTTCTCCCTTCTATTAGCCCTTTCTATTTTCTTCCCCTTTACCCTTACTGCTTCTTCCCTCCCTTCTATCCCCCCTCCGTTTTCTTTCCCCTTTTCACTCCTACTGCCTCTATGGCAAGTTAGATTTCTATATCTAAATGTTTATGTTATTTCCTTCTTGAGCCAAATCTGATGAGAGTAAGGTTCAAACAATGCTCATCCCCCTCCCTTCTTTCCCTCTGCTATAATAGGTTTTTTGTGTCTTTTCCTGTAATGTAATTTGCTCTTGTCTGTCTCCTCCTTTCTCAGTACATTTTCTTAGATCAGACTAATCCACTTACTTGGATCCATTTCATCAATTGATTAGATTTTTTTTTAATCATTACATCAAAGTCAACTTATATCCACCCCTTTTTTGTATACTCCTTTAACATGGTGTAGTAACAATACAATTCTCAAGAATTTCAAGTGTCATCTTCCCTTGTAGGGATGTAAACAGTTTGCCCTTATTAACAACATATTGTATCTTTCTGTCCCATTTACCTTTTTATGTCTCTCCAGTCTTGTACTTGAAGATCAAATTTTCTGTTGAGCTCTGGTCTTTTTATCGGGAAGGTTTGGAAATCCCCTATTTCATTGTATATCCATCTCCTTCCCTGAAAGATGATAGTTGATCCTTGGTTGTAATCCAAGCTCTTTTGCCTTATGGAATATCATGTTCCACACCCTATGATCTTTTAATGTAGAAGCTGCAAGGTACTGTGTAATGCTGACTGTGGTTCCATGATATTTAAATTGTTTCTTTCTGGCTGCTTGCAGTATTTTTTTCTTTGACCTGGTAATTTTGGAATTTGGCTACTATATTCCTTGGCATTTTCAATTTGAGATCTCTTTCAGGAGGTGATTGGTGGATTCTTTCTATGGCTATTTTACCTTCTGGTTCTAGGACTTCAGGGCAGTTTTCCTTTATGATTTCCTGAAAGATACTGTCCAGGCTCTTTTTTTTCTTTCATTGTGATTTTCAGGTAGACCAATAATTTTTAAATCATCTCTCCTGGATTGATTTTCCAGGTCAGTTGTTTTACCAATGAGGTATTTTATGTTTTTATCTATTTTTTCATTTTTTTTGCTTCTGTTTGACTGATTCTTACTCTCTCATAGAGTCATTAACTTCCATTTGCCTGATTCTAGTTTTTAACAAATTGTTTTCTTCTATTAGATTTTGTACCTCCTTCCCCAATTGGCCAATTGTATTTTTAACATATTTGTTTTCTTCAGTGTACTTTTTTTCCAGTTGGCCAATAGTATTTTTTAAGGACTCTTCTACCTTTTAAAATCCTTCTTGAGCTCTTCTGAGAAGGCTCTTTGAGCTTCAGACCAGTTCACATTCTCTTTTGAGGTTGCAGATGTGGGTTTGTTGGCAATGTTGTCCTATTCAGAATTTCTGCCTTGATCTTCACTCTTCTCACAATATGAATCTATGGTATGTTTCTTTTTACTCATGGTGTTTCTTTATTCCCTGGCCTTTAAAGAGATTGAGCTCTCCTGCTGGGGAGCAGAGGACACTGACCCAAGTTTCTTGTGTTGGGAGCCTAGGTCTTGGTCACTGGCTTTGTGTGCTGGGGCCTCTGATGTTGGCAATTGGAGGCTGTAGGGTTGTGGCAGCTTACCTGGTGTTGGGCTGGAATCAGCAAAGCTGATTTTTTGATGACTTTTGGGCAACTCTAGGTTGCCTGCTTTTCCTTTCTTTTAGCTTTTGTCAGCTCCTTTCAGATGGATGTTACAGGGTGTTTATCTGCCTGGAATCCTTTGTAGTGCTGCTTCTCTTATTTTTGCTGAGGCACTGGGAGACTCATTTACTGCAGAACGCTGAGGCACCTGGTGGCTTTCTGAGCTGGTTTCCACTGGTTCCCCACCCTCACTGAGGCACTCAGAGTTCCAGGTGTTGGTATTTGCCTGCTCTACCACCTGGGCTTCAGGATCTCCTCCTGGTTGGCAGTTGGAGGCTGTAGGGTTCTGACAGCTTGCCTGGTGTTGGGCTGGCATCAGCAAGGCTGGAACTTTCGGGCAACTCTAGGTTGCTTTCTTCAGCTCCTTTCAGATGAATGTTGCAGGGTGTTTATCCACTTGGGGCCCTTTGTAGTGCTGCTTCCCTTATTTTTGCTGAGGCACTGGGAGACCCATTTACTGTAGAATGCTGAGGCACTAGGATCTCCTCCTGGTGTGCTAAAATGGGGCTTTCTGCTAGTTGGCTGGGACACCTCTCATTCTGTACTGCTGCCCTTCCCCCAGGGCAAGAGTGTTAATCCCTCAAGCTACCTTGGCTACTGCATGGCTGCTCCCTGGCTTTCTTCTGGTTCAGCTGTTCCAGAGTTTTTCTTGGGGTGATATTTTCTGGGCTTTCAGAGGTTGATAGGGGAGGGTGAGAGTGACTACCTTTTTACTCCACCATCTTGGCTCCCAGAAGCAAAAGTCTCTCTGATCTTTTAATGTAGAAGCTGCAAGGTCCTGCCTAATTCTGACTGTTGTTCTATATTTGAATTGTTTCTTCTTGGCTCTTTGCAGGATTTAACCCTTCACCTGATAATTCTGGAATTTGGTTACAACATTCCTTGGCATTTTCAATTTGGGATCTCTTTCAGGAGGTGATCAGTGGATTCTTCTATTTTACCCTCTGATTCTAGGGCCTCAGGGCAGTTTTCTTTGATGATCTGAAAGATGCTGTCTTGGCTCCTGAAGTCTAATTAGGTGACTTTCAAACATTCAGTCTGTGAGCTAAGAGCTCCAGGTGCAGTGTTACTGCTGCTACTGCTGCTGCTGCTGATTCAGGCACTCCTAAGGCCTGTTCCTCCTTTGCTGTTGTGTGGGCTGTATTGGTATGCCCTGCAGTCCTGCTCTAGACTGTACTTCTCTCTCACCCAGTTCTGACAGACTCCTCCTGCTGACCTTCTAAGTTGTCTGTGGCATCTGAGGGCTTAGAAGAATGAAATATACCACTCCTGCTGTTGATTCAGTCCTCTGAAGCCTGCTCAGGCTTTGCTTAGGCTGAGTCTTGAAATTAGGTCTTTCTGACCACAATTCTTGTACTTTATCCACCATTCCACCTAACTGAATCTCTCTCTCACTCTCTCTCTCTCTCTCTCTCTCTCTCTCTCTCTCTCTCTCTCTCTCTCTCTCTCTCTCTCTCTCTCTCTCTCTCTCTCCAAAAGTCTTAGTGCAGTTTTAAGCTATTGAAAGTGAAAGGTTCACTAAGACTTTTGGGACAGCCTGTTCATTCACAATTAAGCTTTTAGGGGAGATAAGGGTAATATGGTAATATTTAAAAGTTTAGGTCATCATTGTGAATTTTGTATAAATTTAGCATAGTACAGCCATACTCAGGTCACCAACAAATCTTATTTCCTACTAATAATACTAAGATATCATATGAACATTTTCCTTAGAAAAATTTAACTCAATCCAACTCCAGTTTTTTTTGACACAATGCCCTCACTGCATCAATTCAGCTGATTCCTCACTAGAATAGCTCTGACTTTCCCCACCTCATATTGTCTCCATGACAGATCATTCATATATTTGTAGCCTCATTCATCTTAGCTCAGAATATTTCCCAACTTCAGCAGTAGAAAGTTCTGGCTTAGATAGGGTTAAAGGCCCCAAGTTACCTTGTTTTATCTAACACAAATGATGTCAGCTGAGATTTTCCTGTAATGAAGATGAGTCTAAAAACTATGATGTTAAAGGAAGTTTGTCCCCCTCTCAACTATTCAATATCCTAATAGGACAAATGCAGAACGTGTCTTATTTTATATTCTGTGTACATTGTTTGGAGCAGTAGGAATAATAATGATGCTAACTAAAGTAATAGTTGTTACATGCATAGCAGGTGGTTTAATTTCTGCATACTAAAAATCTCTTTTCTCATGCACCCCTATTTCTTGGAAAGGAAATCAAATTCTATTTTTAAGGCAATAGCTAGTTGACCAAATAATTCTGCATTTCAATTTAGTCTAAAGAATTTTATGCTAAAAATACTTTGATGCAAGCTGCTTATTGACACATAAAACCAACACCAGGAGTCTTTTGCCTTGAATAATTCTTTTTGATTATTTTTGCATATGATAAATCTCATGTTACCACTTTCACTTGATATTAAATAAAATATTAACAAAATTATTTCTTTCTTCCTGACATTCCATCAGGTATTTCTACCTATGCAACATGTATGGTCTCTATATGCGATTCTCATATTCATATGTATCTATATCTATCTCTATCTCTACCTGTCTATCTATCTATCTATCTATCCATTATCTATCTGTCTGTCTGTCTATTTTGGTATGGTTCAGTTCATCCATTATGGAACCTCTGTGGAACATGCTCCCTGTAAGTCTGGGGGTTGGGAGGAAGATGAAATATTAGAACAAAAAAATTTCACCTGTCTACAAATTATCTGTACTTCAGGACTAAGTTGCAGCAAAGTCCCTATGTTATGCCTATTCATCACTGCTTGAACTTGGGGAAGTTTAGAGCAGTGACTTAGTAATTCAGTATTCATCTGCTGAGTCCTCAGAGTCATTATTCTGAACTTCTGCAATGTCCAATATTACACATGCATGTACTGCATCGTCATTTACAGATGCAATGAGAAAAAGTCTGATAAGATGAATCTTTGGGAGAAGGAAAGGCATATAACAAATACAAAAATTAAAACACTCGGGAATAAGGTAAATACTGAGAGTAAGAACTGGGAATGAGACAAATATTGGATTAAGACAAATAGTGCTGCAGATTCCAATGTCAATTCTAACAGTGCTGGTAAAGATTGGATTGTGTTGACAGTTGAAGATGAGGGGCTAAAGTAGAAAGCAAAAAAAAAAAATCTTCACTTGAAGCCTATATCATTGTATTACTAGGACATAAGAGAATAAATTTAAGTAAGTGAAGTAGTACACTTATGTATATCAAGGGTAATAAATTAATTCAAATTTTTGATAACTATAAATTGACAGCTAATACAAAATTGTGAGGTTCATCTAGGTAGGTGCATTAAGCTTATTGATTTTGATTATTAATATCTGGAATGGATAAAATATTTAAAAATAATTGTAATGTGATATGATTTTGTTTATAGGAAATATGGTCAAGAAACTAAAAAAAGTCCCTTCCACTCAAAAAATCAAGCTTATAGATAAACTCTTTTTCTCCAGGAAGAAATTCTAGAAATTTTGCGTTCATATCATCAGTCTTTTTGTGGTTTAGCATGAAGAAATGGCACATTTATTGTAGTTCATCCTTTAAATCACTCATACAAAGATAACACTAAATGAAATGATGCAATCATAACATAGAATTTTGCTTCTTACCAACACTGTGGGTTCTACATAGAAATTGATCTAGTTGATAAGATAGAAAATAGGTTGGAAAAAATATCTCTATACACTCTGCTTTATCAGAATGCATTAGCAGGTACAAGCCTCTAGTTGCTGCTACTGGGATACAGGGGCTCATGGGTCACTTGAGTTTAAGAGTTCTGAGCTACACTAGGACTAATGCCAATCAGGTGTCTGGACTAAGTCCAGAAACAAATGTGGTGACTCCCCAGGAGCAGTGGTGCACCATGATGCATATGAGGGAGTGCAGGTGAACTGATCGAAGCTAGCAATGGAGCAGCACAAAGCTTTCATATCTATCATTATTGACCACTGCATTTTCAGCCTATGTGAGATATGGAGATTTAATCACAAAAAAGGCATAAAGAATACATAAAAATGAATATAGAGGGAAAGAAGAAAGTGAGTTATTAGTTTTCTGTTTCACCTGATGATGTCCTATCCATAGAACATTATTTTCCAAAACAGTCTGACCATAGTTCAATATGAAACTAGAAATGTACTATCCTGAATACTGTAGGTTGAATATATGTGTGTGCATATGCATATAAATGTATACATATGTCTATAAGTGTGTCAAATGTATGCATATATGTATACAATCACTACATGTGTATGTATACACACATGTATACATATATGTACATAAAACCAAAGCCATCCACAAAAAGATATATGTCTAAAGGAAGTGACCAAATAAATCTCAAAAGAATTATTAACAACCATATCAAACCATAGCTAATTATTAACAACCATACCAAAAATGGTCCAAATCACTAAAAAGAGAAATTAAAATCAAATTAATCCTGAGATTTCATTTAATAACCTTCACATTGGCAAAAGTAACAAATGGTAAGAACAGGTAATTTTGGAGGAGTTGCGGAAAGATAGGTAGGCTACTAGTACATTGTTGATCTGCTATGATTTAGTACAGACATGTTTGGAAAGCAATTTGGAATGATGCACTTAAGTATTAAAATATCCATACCCTTTTGATCCAAAGATTCTACTATTAAGCTATACACCAAGGAGGCTGTTGGTAAGAAAAAAAGTTTCCATATTCACCAACACATTTAAAGCAGTCCTTTTTGTGATAGCAAAGATTTGGAAACAAAATAGACATCCATCAATCGGGAAATAGCTAAACAAACTGTGGCACATGAATGTAATGGAATACTATTATGATGAAAGAGATAAAAATATGTGATGAATACAGAGTAGAATGGAAAGTTCTACATCAACTGATGCAGAGTGAAGTAAGCTGTGCCAAGAAGACAATATATGCATTGATCACAGCAATGTAAATAGAAAGAACCACCACAACAGAATAAAAAATTAATGTTGCAAATTTAAAAAGAAGTATGGCTCCAAAGAAGAAACATGAGAAAAGATGCTACCCTCCACCCCTTTTCCTCTGAATAGGTGGCAGGTCCACAAGTGTGATACATTAGCACATTATCAGATTTTTTCAATGGAATGATTAGTTTTGATGATATGTTTCTCTTTTTTAATATTTAAATATTTTATTTGTTATATTGTATAGCCTTCTGTGTTGGAAAGTTAAGGTGTTACAGTGTGAAACTTTGGTGATGCAAAAAAGACATCAATAAAACATATTTTAAAATATATATTTGAAAGAAAAAAGTACAATTTATAATACTAACATATTTTAAATAAAAATAACCTATTTTACAAAAATAACCTAAGTAGGAAACTAAAAGCTTAATGGTTATAGGCATTGTTTCTATTTCATCCTTGAATTGAAGTTTGAGACTTGGGGAAGGAAAAAGGGGCATGCTGGAATCAAATAACAGATGATGACTTCATGAATTATGGCTTAGGATATAAAAATAAGAGATTTCTGGCAAATTACGTACTACATTTCAAGTTAACATGTCGTAGACTTGTTAGCAATTTGCTAACTTGATCGAGAGGGTTATAATGATAATGTAGGAAGGAGAAATAATCCAGATTACATACAGATTAAAGATGTATACTATAGTGGATAAGAGATATAACAGAGAAAAATAGAATGACCAGTATATTTTGGATAGCATGATGCATAGGAAAATATAACTAGAAGAATTCCATGAGCAATATTTATGGTATTAGATATTTATATGTCAATGCAGAGAATTTGGCTAAACCTGAAATTTTAACAGAAGAGAGTAAATATGACAACATAGATTTAACTGAAACTTAGAAGAATTAAAATCATGGCTAGGATATGTCGGTGGAAGACCATTTTTTTTATACAAAAGAAATAGCTCTGATAGGAGGGTAGCAGAGCAGTACTGTGTATTAAAATGATATATACATAAATGGAAATTCAAATATTTGTGTTTATGTGGGGGTAGGTAGATGGGGGGGGACTACAGTAGAGAATACCTGGGTGAGAATACATAGAAAGAGAAACACATAACATAAATGTGAGAATATATCATAGACTACCCAATTATATGGAAAATAAAGATGATGCTCAATTGATCAAGTTAAAAGTTGGAATTAAAAAATGCATCTGTGCCGAAAGACTTTAGTATCTCAGCATCTGCTAGAAGTCTCATTCTACTGACAAGTAAATGAGAGAAAATGATAAATTTCTGACATGTCTTATTAATATTTCATCTATATAAAATACAACTTTATGGAAATGGAAATACTAATAATACTAATAAATGACTGGATTACAATAGCATTCTTAATAGCCAAGGAAAAGGAACACAGGAAGTACTCAAACATCTATCCCAGATTTTCATTAGTGCCAAGTATTGCCTTCTCAACATGACTAGAGAATCTAAAAGGGAAGTTGATTCAAGAGAAATTAGAATCCAAGCAAAATGAAATTCTGGCAATTCAATCCAAAATGGTCTAGAGGAATAAGAAAAGAGGGAGGGAGGTAAATTAATATTGACACACAGTAAGTTCTCTAATGAGTTCATGTTTTGAAAGGACTTACACAAAAGGCAGGCAAAAGACTGCATAACCAAGGATAAATGAAAGAGTGGCATAAACCTGTCTGAATTGTATTAAAAAGACAAGAACTCTTTGGCTGAGAAGGAGCTGAAGTTTGCAAAATATGCTAAGATTAACATATATATATATATATGTGTGTGTGTGTGTATGCATATATACACATGTGCGTATATACATATATACACATGTGCATGCATGCATACATACACATGTGTATATACAGACATACACATGGTATATACACATATACACATGTGTGTATATATACATATATGCACATGTGCATATATATACACATGTGTATATATACACATGTGTATATATACATACATGCATACATATGAGTGTGTTTTCTTGGCTTAGATGAAAGGAAAGAAAAGGAAGGTATAAGTTTACTATGTATGGAAGGTGGTATAAAAAAAAGCAGAATCAGGGTATTCAGCTTAAACGTATTCTTGAACTCATTGTCAAGTTCTTCAACCTGGTGGGGAGAACCTAGAATAGTTATGAATAAAATGGAAACAAAACATGGGCTACATAAGGAAATTGTAAGAGTACCTAGTTTGGGACTGCTGGAGGGTGGAGTCAAGATGGTGGAGTAGAGGAAGCTCTATAGCCTACCTCTCCCAACATACCCTCCCAACAAATTTAAAATAATGCCTCAAATCAAATTGTGGAGCAGCAAAGACAACAAAAGTTCAGGGTGAAACATTCTTCCAGGCCAAGGTAACTTAAGAGGTAGGATGGAGAGATTGAAGTTGGCTCAGAGTCTGTGCGGATGCAACACCAGTGGTGGAACTTGGTAGTCATGATGGCAACAGCATCAGCTTTGGGAACTCTCAAGCCAGAGATGGTAAGGGGATCAGGCAACTCCTGTGCTAGTACTGAAAACAGCAGTGAAAAAATATAAATTGCCTAGATTAACAGAAATGGAAATAGAACACTTAAATGACCCTATCTTACAAAAAAAAAATTGAACAAGCCATAAATGAGCTCCCTAAGAAAAAATATCCAGAAATAGATAAATTTACAAGGTAGGGATTTATACCAAGATGGCAGGGATGTATTAGGTAACCTATAAGCATAATTGACCATATCAATAACAAAAATCATATGATTATATTAATAGCTGCAGAAAAACCTTTTGACAAAATACAACACCAATTCCTAATTTAAAAAAACAACAATGAAAGTACTAGAATCAATGGGAAGCTATTTTTAAAATGATAAGTAGAATGTATCAAAAACCAAGAGCAACCATGATCTATAATATGGATAAACTAGAAGTCTTTCCAATAAGATCAAGAGTGAGATAAGGATTTCCTTTATCACCACTATTATTCAATATTGTATTAAAAATTCTAGCTATAGCAATAAGACAAGAAGAAGAAATTGAAGAAATAAAAATAGGAAACCAAAAAAAAATTGAGGAAACAAAAGTATCAATCTTTGCAGATGATATGATAGTGCATTAGAGAATCAACTAAAAAATCTAGTTGAAACAATGAACAACTTTAGCAAAGTTCCAGAGTATAAGATAAATTCACTTAAATCATCAGCATTTTCCTACACTGCCAACAAAACCCAGCAACAAAAGATAGAAAGAGAAATTCCATTTAAAATAATGACAGACAATATATATTATTTGGCAGTCTCTCTGCCAAGACAAACCCAGGGACTATATGAACACAATTACAAAACACTCTTCCCATGAATGAAGACATCTAAATAACTGGAAAAAACATTAATTGCTGATGAGTAGGCTGAGCCAATATAATAAAAATGACAATTTTTTTTTTCTTTTGGCTAGGCAATGGGGTTAAGTGACTTGCCCAGGGTCACACAGCTAGTAAGTGTTATGTGTCTGAGGCTGGATTTGAACTCAGGTCCTCCTGAATCTAGGGCTGCTGCTCTATCCACTGTGCCACCTAGCTGCCCCTAAAAATGACAATTCTATGTAAGTCAATTTACTTATTTAGTGCCATACCAATCAAACTATCAAAGGATTATTTTATAGAGCTAGAGAAAATAACAAAATTAATCTGAAAGAACAAAAGGTCAAGAATATCAAAGGAATAATCTTTTTTAAATGTGAAGGAAAGCAGCCTAGCAGTACCAGATTTCACACAATATTACAAAATAATAATCATGAAAATGATTAAGTTCTAGCTAAGAAATAAAGTGATGAAAAGTGGAATAGAGTAGGTACATAATACACAGTAGTAAATGGCCATAGTAATCTAGTATTTGATAAACCCAAAGATTCAAACTTTTGGAGTAAGAAGTCATCAAGTGACAAATATTACTGGGAAAATTGGGAAGCAGTTTGGCGGAAGCTAGGCATAGACCTAAACTCACTCTGAATGAATAAATTATTTAAACATAAGTAAATTAGGAGACTATGGAGAAAACATACCTGTCAGATCCATGGATAAGTGATGATTTTATGACTGAACTAAGGATAGAGAAGATGACAAGAAATAAATGGATAATTTTGACTTCATGAAATTAGAAAGATTTTGCACAAACAAAAGTAATGCAGCCAAAATTAGAAGAAAAGAAGTACACTGGCAAGAAATTTTAGAGCATGTTTCAATAATAGTAAAGGTTTCATTTCTCAGATATTTAGGGAACTGATCCAAATTTATAAAATAAGAGCCATTCTTCAAATGCCAAATGGTCAATGGGTATGAACAAGCAGTTTTCAGAAGAGAAAAAAGTCAAGACTAACAATAATCACACGAAAACATGTTCAAAATAATTATTGATTAGGGAAATGCAAACTCAAATAATTCTGAGATATTACTTCACATCTATCAGATTGGCTAAAATGAAAGAAAAAGAAAATGACAAATGCTGGAAGGGATGCAGAAAAACAGGGGAAATGCACTGTTGGTGGAGTTGTGAACTGGTCCAACCACCTAGGAGAGCATTCTTGGAACTATGTCCATAGGGTTATAAAATTGTGCCTACCCTTTAATCCAGTATAACCACTACTAGGGCTATATCCCAAAAAAGATAAAAGAAAAGGGAATGGGATCTATTTGTACAAAAAATAATTTTTAGTAGCTCTTTTCATGGTGGCAAAGAATTGGGAATTGAGGGAATTCTTATTAATTGGGGTTTGGTTGAACTTGTTTTTGATATATGATTATTATAGAATATTATGATAGAGGTGGTTTTGGAAAAAGAACCTGAGGAGCAGCCAGGTGGTGCAGTGGAAAGAGCACTGGCCCTGGACTCAGGAGAACCTGGGTTCAAATCTGGTCTCAGACATATAACACTTACTAGCTGTGTGACCTTGGGCAAGTCAATTAACCCCATTGCCTAGCCAAAAGAAAAAAAAAGAACCTGAGAAGTCTTGTATGAACTGATGTAGAGTGAAGTGAGGAGAACCAGCAGAACATTGTGTACAGTTACAGTAATATTTTAATGGTGATCAACTGTGGAAGACTTAGCTATTCTGATCAAGACAAAGATGTAAGACAATTCCAAAGGAGCTATGATGAAAAATGATATTTACCTGCAGAGAAAGAAATGATAAACTCTGAATACAAATTGAGCACACTTTTTCCACTTTTTAAATTTTTCCTTTTTTTTCTTTTCAACATGGCTAATAACTTCATATGCATAATTGATATCACATTGCTTGCCTTTAACATGGATGGGAAAGGATTGGGTAGGAGAGAGAGAATTTGTAACTCAAAAATTAAAAAAAAAAGTTAAATTAAAAAATATAATTGGTAAACATTTAATGAAATACATAAAAATATGTTTAAAGATAAAATAGAGAATACCCACTTACTTTAAATGAGCCCAGATGAATTCAATTTCAGTGAACCCGAAAAATTTAATTTCTGAACTTAGGTTGAGTGATTTGTGAAAGTATATTCTAGTATGTATGTAACAATGATCTTGATGCCTATTTCCTCAAAATTATTTTAAAAACAGGTTATTTGATAAATGATGTGTGGACATTTGTGGAAGAAATGATCATGAGGAACCATCATAGGTTCACTTGGAGCAAATAATGCAAGATTAAACTGTTGACCTTTTATCGTTGGATTTCCAGGCTAGTATACCAGAAAATATACTATATGCATATTGGCTTGTTATTTCAGGAAGAATCTTTTTCAATATCTTCTATCATATAATTTTTTAAAAATATGGAGAAATGTCAGCCAGTGCATGGTGCATTTATTTGAATCACTGGTTGATCAAATTATCTATTCCCACAGAGTTTCAATTAATCAATCAGTGTCAACTTTAATATTCCATAGGACTGTTTCTTAGTCTTTTCTGCTCCACATTTTCATCAGTATCTTGGCTAAAATTATTGATGACATAGTTATACAATTCATTTTTGATGCTTGTTGGGACAGCTAATGTTTTTAATAATGGAATCAGAATTTTAAAAATACTTTTAAAGGCTAGATGATGGGACAAAACTAACATGATGAAAGTTACAGCAATTATAAAGTAAACATGATATGAATTTTAAAAGTATAAGTATTAAAATGAAAAAATTAGCCTAATGCTAGTTCATGTGAAAGTGACAGTGATTTTAGTTGATTACTAGATCAATATAAAGGATTAATCACTATCTTATCCAATTCCATCAGGATTAATTTTAATATCTATACTGATGCCTCACATATCTGTATATCCAGTCCTAAACTCTTTCCAGAATTCCAAGCCTACATTGCCTTCGGGATGACTCTATCTATATGTTCCATCAGCATCCCTGTTCAATATATACAGAATGGAACTCATCATCTCCCTAAGATGACATCTAAGCATTTTGTTATAGACATTCAGGATTGTAACCCCACAATCATCCTAGATTCTTTCTTCTTCATCACCCTAATATTTTATCAGTAGTTTTTATGGTGCCTTCACAATATTTCTTGAATTTGTCCCCTTTTCCCCTTTCCAAAATTGTTTTCCTGTGGTATGGAAATGTAGATATCACTCTTCTACTTCAAAGTTTATAGTGGTATAGTGGTAACACTAAACCACCTTTTTGCCTTATATTTAAGACCCTCAACAACCTGTTTCATTTACTTTTCTAATCTTATTTCATACCATTCCGTTTCATGAATTGTATTTTTCAGTCTAACTTGATGATTGGTTATTTTT
The DNA here is from genome assembly GCF_900497805.2 of Vombatus ursinus. NCBI lineage: Eukaryota > Metazoa > Chordata > Mammalia > Diprotodontia > Vombatidae > Vombatus > Vombatus ursinus. Next base: position 63,733,604 of record NW_020954557.1, read on the forward strand.
CAAACTTGGCTCAGGAGGCCCTTTCTTTGTGAAGCCTTCCCTGATCCAATTCTTGGTACTCTTTACCTTTGTTGATACCTGTACACATATTATGTTTCATCAGCAAATCTAAGTCTGGAAAACAGGGGCTATTTTGTCTTCATCATTTCATTCTCAGAAACTAGCACAGAACAATTCACATCTTAAGTGAATTAAATTTAATAAATAGATGTTTAAATTGAACTGAATAATGCTATCATTTAAAAACAAAACAAAAACTACAATGCTGCCCATAACAATGAAGGTTCAGTTGCTTCACTGTGCTCTTGGTTAGACAGATTCAGAAGAATTCTATTATGATCAGTTTGGGTCATTACATCTTAAATATGATTGACACCCAGTCCAGAGGACTTTGACCAGAATAGAAAGTATGAAACCACATCTCATGAAGGGATACTGAAGAATTGTGAATTAGTGACTAGAAAAGAAAACATTCAGAGGAGAAAAAAAGATACATATTGTTGTTCAGTCATTTTTCAGTTGTGTTTGACTCTTCGTGACCCCTTTTGAGGTTTTCTTGGCAAAGACACTGGAGTTGTTCATCATTTCCTTCTTCAACTCATTTTACAGATGAGGTACCTGAGATGAACATGGTCAGGGTCATACAGCTAGTTAGTGTCTGAATCTGAATTAGAACTCAGGTCTTCCTGATTCCAGGTCCACCCTATACCTCTGCACCATCTAACTGCCTAACTATATGAGGAAATACATACAAACTCTGCACACCATTTTTTTTTTTTTGGGCAATTGGGGTTAAGTGACTTGCCCAGGGTCACACAGATAGTAAGTGTCAAGTGTTTGTTCTGAGGCCAGATTTGAACTCAGGTCCTCCTGACTTCAAAACTCTGCATATCTTCCTCAAGGCCTAACACAGTGCTTTGGGAAAATCAATAATAAATGTTTTGTGCATAGAACTGAAATGGTCCTTGATAGGTTTCCGTCTTCCCTATGTAAACACACATGTATATATACACACATTTAGATACACACATGGAGTACCAAGACTAAAGAATTAGTAAGTATAAAGTTCATGAATCAAAGAATAAATTTAGAATAGTTAGAAAAGGAAGAAAGTTAATAGAAAATGAAATAAACAAATACATTTTTAAAAAATGACACAGGAAGTAAAAAATAAAGAAGTTGAAAGAGAATGGAAGGACTGCTAAAGCAATCTTCTAGGGATAAATTATATCCTTCAACAATACATTAGGCTTAGATTCTTAAAATCTAGCCAATAGCTTACTAATCTTCAGACTCCATAAGAGTCTGCCCAATATGATAGATGTTCTAATAAACCTTGTCTTTGGCTGAAAGAAGGCTTGGTTTGAATTCTTTCGGGCAGGACCTGTGTGTTGTGATATTGGGGTCCCAGCACCCCTGAACCCCTAAGCAGCATCATTTTGGTGGTCTGTACAGGTAAACTGCCTAACCCCAAGTTCTTCTCTAGCCAAGACTGGAAGTTATGTAATCCTCCCCCTTCTCACCTCCCACCATCTCCTTTCTTGCTCTGCAGTTGGGATTGCTCTCCAAGCACCAAGGCTTGGAGGTGCTTTTCAGGCAGACAGTTTCGAGGCTGTCTCGCAACCAGCCTGATGCTCTCAGGGTCTCGGTCCACTGGGTCGGTTCAAGGCCATGGGTACATTTTCCACAGCATAGAGGACAAGGATGGACACCCTATGTGGAAGTGTATGCCCAATTCTATTAATTCCCTTGGCGCTAGGGAATTGGGGAAAATTGCTGTTGCTTTTTGGTTCCTTGAGGTTTACTTACTCCCCTCTACATCCCTGAATCCTCCTTCATGGAGGTTACAGGGAAAAGTTAGAACAGCTAAAAATATCTTGGCAGATTCTAGAGGTTTTGTGATTGATCATTAACGAGTTTTGAAATACCTCCTTACAATCCTGGTCACTCCCTTCCCTTGAGTTAAGAGGGTATCCTTAATTCCTCTCATAGGAGAAGAGAGTTTCACCCTTTACCCCTCACCCTTGATTTTGCCCTCCCGCACCTGAGAAAGGAAGGAGGGAGGAGGGGCAGCAGCTACAGAGTGGGCCTCCCTGGCAATGGCCTTGGGCCCTAGGGCAACCTTTGCCTGGAAACATCACTCAGGTTCAGCATATTCTTCACAAGGTAAAGAAGCTGGACTCTGAAATTGGGTAAGCACACTCTTTTAAATTTGTAGTTTTAACTGTTCATGATGGCAAGTTGATCCTCTGTGTAAAGTAATTTGGAAATGAATTTAACAGAATTGAGTTACCTGATTGGTAATGTTTCAAATTGGTAAACATTTTGTATCAGTTATGTCAAGTAACTTTTCATAATTTGGTTATAGCTAAAATAAGTTGGCTATTGTTGGTTATTGTTTTAATGCGTAAACTAGCCAAAAAGCTTGTTTGGGTTATGGCTTGCTGAGAATTTGCAAGTGTATAGAAATCTCTAATGACTGGCTTTTTACACCAGGACAAATTTAAGTTTGAGATGTAAATTCTGGAAAAGATTTTCCTAATCTGTGATTAGTGAAACTTGATGTTTGAGGTAAAAGCTCCTAGGATTTTATTTTGAGTTGTCTGATGGATCATAATCCTTCGATAATCAATCCACCATCTGAGAAAAATTCCACTAGCTACTCAGAGAATGTGATGGTGGGAAGTCAGCATTGGGCAAAGCTGAGAGGACAATTTTAGCCTCAGTCTCAGATGGAATCCTCCTGGCTCAGTTTGTTTCTGAGTCTGGCTATGAGGTGGATTTGATACTGCATGGTTGGAAAACTGAATTATCTGAATCCAAACAGAGCTGAGGATGTTTTAACCTGTCACATCTGAACTCTGCAGTCTTTTCTGTCATATTTGTGTCTTCCAGACTACAGGCCATTCACCTATAGTTGGTAGCAAACATCAGGTACCAGCCAATGCTTTCCCCCCCCCATCATTCCCTGGATGCAGCCTGCGCTTGGTTCCAGTTAACCTTCTCTTTGGGACTCCCTCAAGACAGGGATAGCTCTATGCCCCTTGCCAGCAAGAAGCAGTTTCAGAAGCTGAGACCTTCGCCCCTCATCCCAAAAAGAATTTGGGTCCCATTTGTTTGAGGGAGGAATGATGAGATTGGGATCTAGACTCCAAAAAGGAATAACCCTGGACTTTCCCACATGGCCAAATCTCTGGTGGTCACCTGAGGCTATAATCCCATCAACTGGCCTTTCATTGTGGACCTCCCTATGGCCCCAGACCACTTCCCACCCTTAATCCTATCTAGGCTCCCTTCTCCCTTGGACACATGGTCCAGGTCCCTGGAATTCTATTACCTCATAGACTAGTTGACCACTCCTAGATCCCTCCCATAGTCCATCTTGTCTCCATTAAGTTACTTAGATTCATAAAATCTAGCCAATAGCTTACTAATGTTCAGGCTCCTTAAGAGTCTGTCCAATATCATGTATGCCCTAATAAACCTTGTCTTTGGCTGAAAAAAAATACATTAGAAAAATAGAAAAGGAAAACATGAATAAACTGAATTTACATTTTTGAAAAGAATACCAACAAATAAGCACAAAATAAATGCACAGATGGAAATATTTAAAATGAGAAGTGAAATAATTTTTTAAAAAAGAGACTCTATAAATTTCTAAACTAAAAGGTAACCAAATATAAACATTTAGTAAACCTGATTAGAACGTCAAATAAACAAAATAGCAAATGAGTCATGTAAAATCACATCAAATACAGATGGAATACAACTGATATCAGATCCTAGTAGGCAAAGTTGTATCCTCACAAAACTGAGATCACAAATGAAAGAAAGGAATATCTTTAAAAATATAAAATACTGAAACTAATAAAAGAAAAGACAAAGATCTTAATCCAAACTGAGAAAATAAAATAAAAAAAAATTCTGCAAAGCAACTACCAAAAGAAAAAAAAAAACAAACAATAACAACTGCTCTTGTTGGATTCACAAGAAAATCCCATCAAATTTTTAAAGAAAAGTTTATGTCAATATTACACAAATTAGTCTTAAAAACTGAGAAAGTAAGCATCTATCAGCCTCCTTTTTGAAACAAATATAGACCTAATAGTTAAAGAAAGAAGTTTAAAGAAAAGCAGAATTACAGACCAATGTCATTAATGAAAATTAATGAAAAGTTTGAAAATAAAATCCTTTCAAACATAGTTTAGCTGTTCTTCCATAAAATCATTATGACAATGTTAAATTTCTACCAGGGATGAAAGGATGGTTTAATCTTAGAAAAAACATCAATATGATCAATCACGTATGAAAAAATCCCCCAAAACACAAATATATCAATAGATAAATAAAAAAGCCATTGACAAAGTAAAACATTCATTTTTTTTTTACTGAAAACTCTATAAAGTAGAAGCATACAGGAATCTTTAAATACCATAAAATATCTATCTAAAGCCAAAAGTAAGTATTGTATGAAAGGAGGATATACTAGAAGTTTTCCTAACAAGCAAAGGAGTAAAGCAAGTATGCCCACTTTCCTTGATAGTGTTAAATATACTTCTAGAATAGCTAGCGATGGTCATAAGACAAGACAAAGGAAATAAAGGCATAAATCTAGGAAACAAATGTGATAAAACTATCCTGATGTGTTGATGAAAGGATGTCTAACTCAGAAAATTCTAAAAAAAAATAATTTTTAACAAAGTTTCAGACTTCAAAATAAGCCCAGAAAAATCAACATTTAATATAATAATAGCAAAGTCTAAGATGCAAAGATAAAAATGGAAATACATTCAAAATAACTATAAATGCATAAAATATTTTGTGCTCAGTCTACCAAAGCACACAAAATATTTACATAGATTCAATTACAGAGTGCTCTCATAAGGAATAAAAAACAACTTAAATAGGTGGAGGAATATTCAGTGCTCATGGTTAGGCCATGCCAATATAATAAAAATGACAACACTACCAAAACTAATTTACAGGTTAATACTATACTGGTCAAATTATGAAATGGATACTTACAGAATATAACAAAATTTATCTGGGAAGATAAGATATCCAAATTTTCAAGAAAGATAATGAAAATGGTGAAGATGAAGGAAAAATGAAACTTTCAGACCTCAAGTTATATTTGCAGAAGTGATAATTAAAATTATTTGGTTTAAAATAGAAAAATAAATCAATGGAATAGAATAGGAAAGAATCAGAAATAATGGACTTTATTTATCCAGTGTCCAATAAACCCCCAAAACATGAATTACTATTAAAGTACTATCAAATTTATAAGAACTGCCTGAAAACCTGGAAAGCAATCTTGCTGAAATTAGGATTAGAACAACATACATGATAATCCAGAATAAATTCAAAATGGATACATGATGTAAATATAAAGAGCATGTCAGAAAAAATAGAGAAAAAGCAGATAATACGCCTTTCTATTCTATTGGTAGGAGATGGCTTCTTAACCAAACAAGTGTCAGAAGCAATTTTCAAAGATAAAATAGTTAATTTTGATTACATTGATTTGAAAAACTTCTTTACAAACAATTAAAAATAGTCAAATGGGAAGAAAAAAATTGTATCAAATTTCTCAGATAAGGGCTTATTTTCCAAGCTATACAAAAAACATTTAGATAGATAGATGATGGATAGATTTATCTATCTAACATATTTGTACATTTCTATATGTGTATATGTATGCATGTATATATATATGTATACACACATATGTATTATTATTTTCTCTAATCCTCACAGTAGAAAGATAAATCTTTTCTCCCTTTCTTATTTCATTGGATTCTCTTTTTTTTACTTGCTTTCTGAATATAAGTATTTCCCAAGATTCTGCTCTTACCTATTTTTCTCTCACTATATATTTTCTCTCTTGTGGGCCTCATTCATTTCCATAACTTCAACTTTCACTTCTCTATCTATATCTCTCCTGTGAAGCACATTTCAGAACTTCAGTCTAGTCAGCAACTTGTTGGAGAGGAAAGAGAATGATCGTCAAAGAGCATTCATGAAACCCAGGCTCGAATCCTTGATCTTCTGCAGAAAGTTTTTCAAACTTGGGAAAAAAAACCAAACACTTAATATCCTTGGTTTTCAGTTTCTATTTTTGTAAAATGAGGGAGTTGAACTAGACAATAGCCTAGCTCTAACATCTTATTTGATGCCCAAATACCTATAGGCAATCTTCAACTTGGATGTTATTCTGACATCTCAAACTGAATATATCATAAAAACAACTTGTCCTCTCATGAAAATTAATTTCTTCTCTTATTTCTTTATTTCTGTTGTTGACACCATGATACATCATACTGAATAAATCTCTTGTGCCACAGTGTAAAGTCACTTATTTACTCTTTGCCTATCTTTGGTAGGGATAATTCATCCATTCTTTCACTATCTGTTGGAATATTATATATATAAGTTTCTTTGCTAAACAGTGAGTTAAACTGGTTAACCATCAACTGTGAACCTGAAAACTATATAATTTGTCTGTAGAATGTTCTTCTTTGGCCTAGAGATCTCAGTTACTTCCACTAGCCATTTCACATCTCATTTTAATGACTTTATCTATCATATTGGTTGTTCTTCATGTACTCCACATCCCCATTAATTTTAATTTGAAAAGTGTGCAGAGTTTTTAGTGAAAACCTGATCAGCATTTAGCATAAAATGTCACTTGGTATATTTGCTTAGATGGTTATATTATTAAATCTAGCCATATAGGATACTATTCAAGTCTTTTAAAGATAGATAAACTAATTCAGTTAGTTAAATTAATATAGTCCCTTTCTTTTAGGCAATTTATATTTAAATGCATCTCTATTTTCATTTAATGAAAGTAGGTACAATTTAAAGAATCAATAGATTCTACTTCAAGTACATTATTAAGGCAAATTCCACACATGATGGGATACATATTCCTATATCTGACTATTAACAATTCTATACACACACACACATACACACACACACATCATGGGAAAACAGAATAACTCAATCTCTTTGATTCTGCATAATTTTTATAAATATTCATTCATGTAGCCTATGGTAGGCAAAACAAATATGGTCATATCAATATAAAATGTATAGACACTTTTAAACATGCTAATAAAATATATATATATATATATCTGTATTCATTTGGTATTTAGTGCAAGTGAATCTTGAACTCCCTTTGAGTATAACATCTTCAGCCTACTGAAAATTTCGTTTGAATCACCATTAAAATAGAGTCAACCATTATCGAGGGACCAATTAGACAGTTTGTGGATTATTTACACCCTGTGGTTTTTTTCTTCTTTCCTCCTAATCCATTCTTTTTGACCATTTCATAGTTTGTTACCAATTGGGAAGAAAGGTGAATAATTGGAATGCTGAGAAAAAAAAGAACATAAAGTAATTAAAAATCAAAACCAGTAAATTAGGCTTATTTTTATTGCTCTGGCAAAGTTCTTTATTTGTGCTATTTTTAATAGTTTCTTCTTAACTCTGCCTACACAGAATTAGGTTCAACCTTTCTAGCCAATATGAATTTTCAACTCAGTAAAACAAAACAGTCAATTTATTAAAAAAAACAACAACAACACACAATCAAATTGTGCTTTCTACTTCAGGAAAGAGTGGCAGCATGGAACAAGCACTGTATGTGGAGTCAAAAGACCTGGATTCAAATTCCAGCTTTGCTATTTATTACTCAGTAATCTTGGGTAAGATAATTAACCTCTCTCATCCTCAGTTTCATCATTTACAAAGTGAGGACATTGGATTAGAGGACCTTTCAATTCCATTCTAGAATTCTGAATTTTATTGCAATTCCATTCTAAATCTATGATCATCTTTGGCTAAAATATACAATTTCTTCTACTCAAAACTATCATATTCTTCACATCTGTAAATTTGGCCTAGTGGCTAAAACTATTGCAATGAAATTTTGCTGGTCTGTGTTGTGCTAAATTTAAATGGAATCAAAAATTATATTTAAATGTTTTATAGTTCTAACATTAAAAATAATCAAGTATGATAATGCATTTTATAGATGTGTAAACTGAGAGCCAGAGAAATGAAATAATTTGCCCAAGGCCCTGTGACCAGTAAGTGGTGGAGCAGGGACTAGGAATCAGGCTGCTTAATTCATAGTTTATACTTTTTCCATTATACCACAGTGTTTGGAAATCTAGCTAAATAACTGTAATGTTTCATAACATTATGAAAAAATTCCAATTAACAGTATATTCAATCAAGTAATATGTTGACAGTCTCTCTTTCTTTTACTTTTCATAAAAAAGGAAGGTCTCAATCCATTTGGAAAATACATATTTAGCTGCTATCATATATTTGTTCCTCATTTATAGGTGGAAGAAGTCCTAAAAAATCAATGTCTTCCATTGTCCATTGGGGAACTAATCTTTTCCATTATTGACTTTTGTTTTAGCAGAGGGAGATATACCTAAGCATATTTGGAACAATTTTTAATCCAGCATTCCAAATCCTCTGTCATTTTGGGGCACCTCAATGTTGGCAATGTCCATGGAGCTTTCCCTTTTCCCTGGAGCCTATTACTCAGTGTATCATGAACACAATACAGAATTTCCCTTCTTAGCTGTCTTAGTCTTGTGTCTTCTAAGAATAAAATTCTATCCCTGACATATAATGATTTTCCTTTATCTTTGTATGGAGATCTAACCACTGTTCTCTCTTCCTTTTGTAGTTCTTTTATCATGTGTCAGTTTCCAGAAAATTATCTCTTTCGGAAAGCAAAATTTGAGAATTCAATGATTCTTCAAAATTTTGCCTAGACTTTTTGATCCCTTCTCCTAATTAATTAAGCAACTTCCTTAGTGTTCTCATTATCAAGATTTTTACTAATTGTACCCCTCAGTCTCAGTATCCCAAATATTCAAGAAAAGTTCCCAAGTTCACCTGAAAATATATTCTGTGTTCAGGGTTTCATATGGCACGATGGGACTTAGTTTTATCCACCGAACTATAGAAACTAAAGCTTAACTAAATTTATTTAATTATACATAATTTTAAAATACAAACCTAAAAAAGTCAAAATTCCATTTTTTGGGGGGAAACTTGGCTCATTTTGTATGCATGCCTGTGGGTCCCACACAACTTTTAATGAAAAAGAATGTGTAACTTTATGGATTGGGTTCTTTATCTCACACTGTCTCCTTTATTTCTTCCATGGAAAACTATATTATTTATATCTGTTAAACCTGAGAATTATTTTCCATAATCACCATAAGTTAGCGCCAAATGATTTAAAAAAAAGTTTGTTGTTTAGTTAATCTCCTGGACCCTATAAAGAAAGGCAGATATAGCATATGAAAGCTCACTCGCTATCGAATCAAAGCACCAGAGTACCTGGGTTTTAATCCTGACTTTGCCACTACCACTTAATTTGAGACTTTATGCAAGTCACTGAGAATTTCAGGATTTCAATGTCTGCTTCTATAATATGAAGTGGATGGAGTAAATATTCTCTAAGGTCCTCAAAATTCAATTTTATGATGCCAAGTAAACAAAGATCAAATAGGACCTGATCATTTATATTACCTTCCTTTGTAAAAGATTTCCCAAAGAGCAACATCTTTCTTTGGTAATAATAATTACTTATGCACCAACCTCTGATTGGTGACTGAGACAACATTTTTATAATATAATAATAAAAATAAAAAAAAATCTCAGAGGAAAGACATATTTGAAGGACTAAAAGAGGGCTTATTTCCCCAACATGTTAGATTTTGTTTTATGACAAAGACACACAAATCAGCTATAGAAACATCATACGCTAGTGGAAAGAGTACTAAATTTCAAATTGGAGGAACTGAGTTCAAATACTGAGTCTGTTCTTTACTGCCTATGTGAACTTAAACAAGTCACTTAATTTCTCTTGAGCCTCATATTCTTCGTCTATAAAAAGAGGGTGTTGGGATAATTTACATTTAAAGTCTTTTGTGGTTCTTAATCTATTATGCTAAGTAAAAGAGACTTTCCATGACCTTTTGGATACACACATATACATATACATCACATACTCACACATACATACATATATATATATATATACACACACACACACATAAACTAAGGCAGCATATGCATATGTGAGTGTATATACACACAGAACATATACAAAAACATGAACTTGTAAAGATTCTGGACTGATAAAGGAACCCTTTTTTCTAGTGTGGATAAAGTTTGTTTTAAAGTAAAATCATTGATAATACAAAGGTTTACATGGCAGCTTGGTGGTGCAGTGGATAGATCCCTGGAACTGTGAGTAAAAGAAGACCTGAATTTAAATCTAATTTCAGATACTGACTAGTTGTGTAACCCTTGTAATGTCACTTAACCTCTCTGTTTCTCAGTTTCCTTATCTATAAAATAGGTTTAATAATAGCACCTTACCTCACAGGATGATTGCAAGGATTAAACAAGTTAATGTATGTAAAATGCTTTGCCAAGCTTAAAGTTTTATACACACATGTATGCACATACACATACACACAAATATATGTATACAGACATATATGCATTTATGTGTATATATATATATATACATTTACATCTATATTTGTTAGCTAATTTGATTATTATGGTATTGTTAGAAAACAACACAAAACTGCTGTTTTATTTGTTGACTTGTACAGATTTTAATAACATGCTTGAAGATAAATTGAAACATATTCCTTCATTAAAATGCTTAGAAGGATATTTCATTTGGTATAGTAATTATTTATAGTGATAATAAATTTTGAAATATCAAAAAGAGAGAGAAAAAGCTAGAAGACACAAAAATGGAATGGAAGCAGAAAATTATTTAAAATGTTAGGATGTTAGGGATGCTTCATTTCAGTACCTTTGCCTCATTATACTATCAGCAAAATGTAAAATACATAGACCAGATAAATGTCTGATTAAGTCTTTCATAGTTCTTTCTAGGTGCTTGGTGGTATTCTTAAAAAATGAAAAATATAGAAGTACTTTGTTGAGAATCATGACAAGAGTATTTAAGCATAAAGTACAATATGGATTATAGATACTCTATCCATTTTTATTCATTTTGCTTTTTGAAATAAGTCAACTAGTGATCATTTTACATGATTATTTTCACAAATGGCTTCTAGGTTAAAATTGGAGGCTATCCAAATTAAGTCACTCCAATACATCAATGAAATTCTGCTCTCAACAATAGGGACTTTTCCTCTAAGGATATTGATTATAATCCATGCACAAATGTTCAGTTTGTGTGAATTTTACTCATGTCTTCCTTAAAGTTTTTCTCAATGTGTCTATCCAAAAGGCTAAGGACCTTCCTTGTGTTCTCTTGTGCTCAAAATATGATCCTAATTAGGCAATTATGGGTCACATATTGAAAGACTGTTCTCTTCATTGTATGATTGAATCATAGAATTTTAGAGCAGAAAGAGTTTATATAATATCTAATTTAACCCCTTCATTTTAAAAAGAAGAAAGAAAAACAAGTCCAAGTGACTGTTTAAGGCCATGTAACAAGTTAATGTTAGTCCTTGCAAGGAAAGCCTGGTGTTTTGACCTCCAGAATCATCCTTCTTCAATTATCCTATCTTTCATGAAATTATATTCTATTATAAAATAAAATCAATCTCAACATGAATATAAGTAGCTTAGATAGGCATAGGCAATGAAATGAAGATTGAAGTTTTCTAACATGGAATATTTGAGAAAACCATATGAGCAGTTGGGAACAAGGAAAATTTTATGTCCGTTTCTCCTATTCAACATCATTATCATCAATAAACATGTAGCAAATATGTTTTGCATATAATCATAAAAAGTATTCATTTTAATGTTCATTTCAGAGAATACTAAGTTTTCTGCTCCTTTGGAATTACAATCTTCCCATTGAAATGACTGCTGCAGATTCTGTTGCTGTGAAGGCAAAACTCCCATTGCCTTCAATCACAATTGAGAATTACAAGGCAAATGTGGTGACACCAACTTGATGTTCAAGAAAGTAGTCATGCTGAAAATATTCACATTGAAGGTGTCTCAAAACATAGAAAACATCACAAAGGATGCTTGTCAATGTCTGGGAAAAAATGAATGTAGGAGACATAGAAAGGTATCAATTGAAAGATGGTTTTAATACCCGTGAGACAAAAACACTAGGAGTCAGTTTTCTAGATAAGTGAGTCCAGTATTGATGGATGCTGGTTTATTGTTTCTGGTGGAGTAAATGATAGGCCATTTGCAACTAAAAACAGATGAATGAACACATGAATAACACTGAAATCTTTGCTGTATAAGATAAAACTTAAGTTATATAACCAGCTTAAATTAAAGGGTTGATGATTGGCCACAATCAAATCATCATGAATGCATATATGGTAAAGAAATGGCAGTGGTGTTCCAATAGCTGAATGCAAGAGATAGAGAGAGAGAGAGAGGAAAAGAAGGTAGAAAGAAAAAGAAAGGAAGAGAAAAATTTAATAAGTGTAGGTAATTGGAAAAGCAGTAAGCCTGAAATATATCTAAAGTAAGAGAAATAGAAAACTAAGTAGGGCTCATGATTCCAATTTCTACACAAAGACAAATGATAATGGGTGATGCTAATGTTAAATGAGGATCCAATAAAGAAATAGTATATCCTGTTCTGAATGTATCACCATAAATTTGACAAAATTGCCTAAGAACTGCTAAGCTGGGTCAGAGGAGTGACCTAGCAAGTTCAGTATTGTGTCCTGACAAAGCCACCATGGGACATATTCTGAAAGCATGGTTTGGTTTGTTCTTCATGACGTCAACTTCAAAAAGGTTAGGGATATACTAAGAAGATCCCTAACTTCTCCTTAATAACTCACAAGAGCCATACAGCTAAAATAGATTTTTGAAAGGTCATCTAGTGCATCTAGTCTATTCCCCTGCCTCTGCAAAGTACACCACCCTTTCTAGAGGTGTATTGACTAGTTAGATTTTTTTTTTATATGAGGAAACCTTAGAAAAATATATGTGCTTCTTCTTCACCCTAATCTTCCAGACACTGAGGGAAAGCAATATAATTACTTAAGAAGACAAAAAAAAATCCAACTATATATATATATATACATATATTTTAAATGGATTCAAAACCCTGCTCCATTTCTTTCTATATTTGGGTGAATGTTTTCTTCTAACTTTTTTCTTGTTGTTCATTACGTTTCTTTAGACTATTACTCGGGAAGGACCTTGCCTTGCTTTACCTTTACATTCCATGCCCCATATATACATACTGCAATGTTCCATCAATCATGTTTGTTTTTTTTTTTTGTTTCCACTTAATGTCAAATATATTAGTTAAACTGCACATTTCAATAGCGTTCTATATGTATATGATACTTTGTCTTCACAAAAATTCATATTATTATTTTTAATATAGTAGAGATGTCTCAAGAAAGCTTAAATATTCTATTGGGGAACAGAGAGGTTAAGTGAATTGCCCCAGGTCACACAGCAATCTGGCAACAAAGCTGGAAATATCATATTTGAATAATCAAAACATTAAGATGGTAGAATAATTATTTAGGGTCATCAGTAAAGGTGTAACTTGAAGTTTTGTGATAAGGAAAATGTGTTCTGAATCATAAAGCGAATTTCTTAATGGTAAGATGTGGTAGAAGGTAAAATAGTATCCCAAACTTCATTCTGCATAATTTAGTCCTAAAGTAGATAAAACATATGACAGTGAACTCTATTTAATCTAAATTGGTAAATGAGAAATATTAGATAATCTGTATATGTGTGGACAGATGCAGTCATTCTTCCTGATAGCTAAAATCAATCATTTTTCTCCACATTTAATTTTCATGATAATATAAAGACCAAAACACTGAAGCATAAATAAAATTTAAATGTATTAACTAAAGTATTATTTGGTCTTTAAAAAAAGCATTACTTAAGGGCATTTATAACATAAAAAACTTATATACCACATTACCTCCTTTTCTGCCTGATAATGAAACAGTCAAAATGTTAATATGCATGTATATAAGTATATGTGTATAACACAAAAAAACATTGATAGAAAACCATTTCTTAATTTAACTTCCTCTAAAGATTATATAGAGAGTAAGAGTTTCCTAGACAAGGCAAAAAAAAAGTTTTATAGTGAAGTTTTTGAAAGAATAAGAAAAAGGTTATTTTAATATTAACACGCTGATCACCTCCAGAACTTTACTATAGAGATCAGATCAGAAGTTAACAATAGAAGTGACAAATAGCAATATAGGTCAATTGGAATAATTGGAGCACACTCTTGATAATTCATATTGTTTTGTTCATCTCACTGGAAATACCTATCACTTTCGAGTCCTTAATGATGTTTTTTGTTGTTCAGTTGTTTTCAGTCATTTCTGAGTTCAAATCTGGCCTCAGGCACTGACTAGCTATGACCCTGGGCAAGTCACTTGACTCTGTTTGCCTCAGGTCCACATCAGTAAAATGAGCTGGAGAAGGAAATGGCAAACCACTTCAGTATCTTTGCCAAGAAAACTCCAAATGGGGCTATGAAGAGTCAGACACAACTGAACAAACAAATATCATATTCTAAGCTCTCCACTGCTCCATAATCATGGCTGCCAAATTGTGTGTGATCCTGACTGTAACAAACTGAATTCTTTCTGGCTGCTTGCCATATTTTTTTCCTTCACTTGGAATTTCTGAATTTTGACTCTAATGTTTCTGGCAGTCTCTATTTTGAGATTTTTCTCAGGATCTGACTGGTGGTTTCTTTCTATTTCCATTTTTCCTTTTGGTTCTAAGAGATCTAGGCAGTTATCTTTAACATTTATTGAAATTCATTGTCAAGTTCCTTAATTTTTTGGTCAAGGTTCATGGGTGGTCCAATGATTCTTACTTTTTTCCCCTCCATCTATTTCCCATGCCAGTTGTTTTTTGCTATGAGATAGCTTGGTTTTCTTCTGTTTTCAGACTTTTAATTTTATCATAATATTTTTATTGTCTCATGAGTTATTAGCTTTAATTTGATCCATTCTAATTTTCAGGGAGGTTTTTATTTGTCCCATTACCTGCACCTTCTCTGCCAAGTCATCAGTTCCCTGCCCAGTTCTTTCCTTTACAACTCTCATTTCCTTTCCAATTTTTCCTCTAGCACTCTCATTTCATTTAAAAACATTTTAAAAGTAATTTTAACACTTGTTTAATCTCCCTCAGGCATTCTAGTTGAATTTGTGCCCAAACTGTGTTTTCTTTGAGGTTTTGCTTGTATATATTTTGGAATAATTCTCTTCTTCTGGATTTTTGTCTTGAGCATGTCTATCATCATAGTAGTTTTTATGGTGTGATTCTTTCTTTATGTACTCATTCGTTCAGATTACTTTCTGATTTCAGACTTTATTTTAGGGTCAGACTCTGTGAACTTCCAGACAGAAGGTTTGGGCTGTTCTTGTTGCTGCTGTATTGAGGTAGGGGTTTTGAGTATTCTCTCACTTCAGGTTCTCAGAAACAGCTGAGGTTGAGGAGCTGCAAGCTAATGAGGTCTGCAACGGGGTTTGATCTAAGGAAAAATCTGTTCACTATTCCCTGGTCTGAACTCTGCAAGCTCCTTATTTGGGTGTTTGTCCAAGCAATAATGCTGCTTGACTCAGTTTCTATCAGCCTACCCTCTTTCTTTTCTTTTTCTTTTGTAGGTTTTGGATTAAGCTAGAAGCTAGAACTTAGCCTCTGCTCTACTCCTGGGATAGGGCTCATACTTCTGCTCATCCTTCACTTCTAAACTTGCTCCTTACTCAGAACATAGGAGAGAGGCTGAGACTACTCCTTTAACCCAGAGCACCATTCCTGGGCTCAGTTCCCCTCCTCATAAAATCCTGGATTCATGACTCAGACTTAGGTAGTGAGTGATAGAGACATGGGGAGTGCTCCTGGATACACTCTTCCTTTATTCCCTTCCCTCTATCCCATACCACCTTTCAATGTCTGAAGATCTCTCGGTTGCCCTATGCCAAATTGTGCAGGGAAAATGACTCACTGTGATTTTTTTTCCCCTGGAATTTCTCATTAGTATTCAGTCTGGTACATTTCCAGATCTATTTGGAGAAATTATTTGGAAGAGGTTGATTATACTTCTTTCTATTTTGACATCTTACTTCTATCCCAAAATAAGTATTAATGCAAAATTGTCACATACATGCATATATATATATATATACATATACATATATATATACATATACACACATGCACACATACATATATAAGTACATATATAGACACATATATGTATATTTAAATTTGATTCAGATTCTTAAAACTGATAAATGATCTGTTTTCATAGATTACTGTTATAATATTGATCTGCTATTATTTGGATACATAGATTGGGTTGTTTTTCCAGTAGTGTTGAGTTTGTGTTAAATTTGTCACACTTTCTTTTTGGGTCCTTCTTATAAATAAAGGCATATATTTAAGAAATAGCTGTTGAGGTTTCGGTGTATACTCTGAAGCCATGGAATATTATTTTCTATGCAAAACTACATAGCCTATATACACTTCAATAGGACCGTGCTCTAATCTATTGAATTAAAATGGCCAAATGAAGTAAGTGTTGGGCTTCTAAACTAATATATGAACAATTTTAATATTTCTGTTCAGTGCTGAACCATATAGATGTATCTTTGATTAGAAAATTATCCACATCACCAGGCCCATACCCTGACAAGAGTACATTACTTATGTAATTTTTTTCTCCTTGGATATGTACACAAAAAGGAGCTATCCTATTGAATTTAAACAGTCCCAGGCTTAAGATAATAAGATATTATAGATCCCTCTCTTGAAATACATGTATGATTTATGAGGTAATATATTTATTTAGAAGCAAGATTTTGAAATAATCTGGAGAATGGTGAAAGGACCAGAAAGGTTGATTTTTTTTTAAAAAAAGTTTCCTTTTAACATTTTAAAGTTTTTTTCTAAAATTTTAGGTGATTTTCATTAGCAACTGTATATTACTGAACCTGACAGTATAGTCCACACAAATTATTCTCTCTCATATAATTAGATTATAGATTGTGGAATATTAATGACCTCTAATTCAACTCTCAAATTTTGTGTGTAACACAGGCTTATCTAGGCATGCCCAGTTTGCCTAACCTGGAGGCCTCTGGATCAGGGTAGCCTCCTTTAATTGTTTACCTATATCTTCCAACTGGCAAGACTGAATGGTTCACTTTCTCTGGGGCTCTCTGGACTACTCTTCTCCTTCCTGCTACACATTCATTCACAGCATGGGTGCCACAAACCGAACTTGTGAGAGGGGAAGGGATTTTTTCTCTGTTCTTCCTCTTTTACCCTAACTCCAAGAAATGGGCTTAGGGGTGTGTTTCTATTCTGTGCTGATAGTCTTCCTCAGTTTCAGGTGCCAGAGGTGATCCTCACAGGACCCAGGAGTTCAAGTCATGATTACCTTGGAGTCAACTTGGCATGGAAACCCTAAGAAGCTTAAGAAATCTGTGCGGGGTTTTGGACTTGGCATGAGGACTGTGTTCTATAGGAACCATGCTAACATATGAATCCAACCCCACTTCCTTTCCCAGAGACTTAAGTAGTACAAAGTGAAATTATACCTCCCACATGTTGGAGGAGTAAGTTTGTGTTTTTGTGATTATATCTCCTTAAGTGAATATTTCTGTGTAAAAAGTAATCTGACTTTAAATAGAATTTGTAATCTGTCTAATAACATAGCATAATCTGTATAATGCAAATCCATCTAAATGAATTCAAGTGTAAGGAGACTGTACTATCCTCTACAACTGAGAGAATACCATTGGTGGAAGCTAGAACCATTGTTGGAGAGCCTAGATCTCCCCAAATAACAAATTCACGTTGGTTTCATCATACCACATTACCTTCATTTTATTTTCATGGACATAGAAAGAAAGGATTGATTGGGGAGGAAAATGTAGATGATAAAATTCTTGTTTGCTTATTGCAGGGGAACTAAGGTGGAATGGAAGACTACTTCATAAGATATGCAGTTTGAAGGAGTCTTACAGATAATTTAGTCCCAAACTCATTTTATAGATTAGGAAATTTAGACCCAAAGGCCTATCTAGAGTTAACAGCTAGCAAATGAAAAAGTGAATAGGTACGCAGATCTTCAGTCTCCAAGTATAGAGTTCTTTTCATTATATCATCTTACTTCTTACTATGCTTTTATGGAGTAGTCAAAATACTTGTCATTTACCACTCTTTGTACCCCCTGTTTATGAGACCCTTTGAAACACTTTAAATAGCATCTCAAGGGGGCAGCTAGGTGGCTCAGTGGATAGAGCACTGGCCCTGGATTCAGGAGTTCCTGAGTTCAAATGCTACCTCAGACACATAACACTTACTAGCTGTGTGACCCTGGGCAAGCCCATTGCCTAACCAAAAAAAAAAAAAAAAAAAAAGATAAAGAACATCTCAAACATTTTTACTTGGAAGATTTAATGTCTCCTGCATAAAACCTTTCGTCTATTTCGGTCCCACACTAATTGATGGAACTTTACTTTTCAAGATGATTCTAATTTCCAAATAACCGTCCCTTAATTCTAGAGGTCATCCTAAGTGTAGGAGACAAAACTCAATGAAACTAATATATAGAAAGGTCTGTCGGGTTTTTTTTCTTCTAGGTTAGAAAAAATAGTGACATTTGTATAGAATTTTTGTTTTTTGTTTTTTATATTTTATACAGAATCTTAGATTTATGGTGAAATCTGGTCCTCAAGTAAACCTTTTGATGTATGTAGTGACAGTATTATCGTTCTCATTTTTAAATGAACAAATCGAGTAGCAGAGGGAGTAAATGATTTATCCAAGATTTGGTGCTTCTATGGATCATCGGTGCAAATCATAACCATCCATACATCATCCTGTGTGACTCTTATCCATGTTCTACCATGACTACTCTACTGGAGAGCTTCCCAGTGTGTTGAAGAACTGCTGCACACAGGAGGTACTTAATAAGTATTTGTTGAGGAGACAGTATTTTGATAGAAATTAAATTTAATCATTATCTTACATCTGATATATAAGTTCCAGATGATAAGCAACATAAATTAAAAGATTACACACTAACACATGTAGATACACATAAATAAATATATATTTGTATACACATGTATACATGTGTATTGTGTGTGTAATATAACTAATAAGAGGTTTCTCTTTCCGAATGCAATGGCCTTTTCACTGTATCTTAATGCCCTGCTGTTCTTCTGTATGAATGAGGGAGAACAGAGACCATTAGATATAACGTGGCAGGTTGCTTTAGAAGTGTTTGCTCAATAAAATGCAACAGGACTAGGAGTCAGAAGGCTCACGTTCCAGACCTAACTCTTACGTTCCTTAACTACATAATGTGCAAAAATTCAATTAATTTCTCTATTCCTAAGTTTCTTCATATGACATATGGAGATAATACTATTCTATCTACTTCATAGAATTATAATAAAGATTGAGAAAATGTATGTGGAAAACATTTTAAATTTTAATATGCTACATTATGTAAGAAAAAAGTAAAACTATAGAGCACCCAATACAGTTTCATATTCAGATTGTCTTGGTGATATATTTTGTTATCTCATAATACTTGATTGGAAAGTTCATTCTAATGCTTAAGTGTTCTCATGAAAATTCTTTTTCTCTAATCCTATCTCATAATAATCTAAGTTTATATTCTGGTACCACTTTATGGACTGATTTATATACATTATTAACATTTGATCCTTACAGCAACCCCATGAAGTCAATAAAGTGTTACTATCTCCATTTTGCAGGTGAAACTGAGTCTCACATAGATCCTGTAGAACTGAGATCTGAATTTAGGTCCTTTAACTCTCACTCAAGTTCTCTAATTATGATACTAACCCTATTTTCAACAACATTCTCAATCTAACGTTATCACACACACACATATACACACCCCTCCAAGATTCTTTTCTACATTACACACACTATCACTTCCTTTTCTCATAATTCCTACTTTCCAGTCTTAGAGTGATATTTTGATGTAGAAGTAAAAGTGGTTGAGGGATAGCAAAACATTAAATTTGTCATTAGATGTATTTTGAGAGGAAACGTGATGTAGTGGGTAGAATGCTGGATGCAGAATAAGAATATATGGGTCCAGATTCTTCCGTCAATGGTTCAAATTTACATGATCAAGGGCAAGTAACATAATACAATTGAGCTTTAGTTTCCCTGTCTCTAAAATGGCACTTTACAAGATCTTTGTTAAGATGAAATGTGATCATTTATGTAAAGTGTTTCTCATTCCCTAAAGCTTTCCATAAAAGTCTGCTCTTATTTTTACTATTGTTTTTCACTAACCCACCATGGGTAGAAAGTAGATCTGATAAAAATGACACTGAATTGAGTATGTGATTTTCATATAAACTCAGTATCTTATGGGTATGCCTTTTGTTTTCCTTAAAATCATTTGAAAACATGATTGAAAAATCTCGTATAAATGATGCCGCATAATCATTTCACTTGCTCCTATATTTTTAATCCACAGACAGTTTCTCCTGCTTTAAAATTGCCCCCTTATTGACTTTGGTACCAAGGGAGATATGCAACCTAGTGTTAGCGGTGTATTAATAGTAAAGTATGAACACTGTGCACTTCAGAAATGCCAATAAATGTGAAAGAGAACGGAATGTGATTTTCAGAGTTGGGAATTACTGGTGGCGAGCAGAGTGGGAATAAATATCAAATGTCTCCTCTTCAGCACTAAATGTAAAGTGTTCCAAGTCATCTTAACTCCAAATCTTAACTGAAATGTAAACGCACATATTGAATGCAATGGTGGAATAGCAAACATGGCTCGTGACAGAACAAGGAGTGTATTGGGAGGCAAAGTTTTACTGTACATGTTCAGGCTTGAGAAATAGTTCTTGCGCTTCATTATTTCAAAAAAGTCAGCAACTTCATCATCATGGGTACTCCCTCCACCTGTGCAGATTACAACCCTCCAAAATTTAATAAATGGTTTTCCTGGGTTTCCATGTGTGAAAAAAGAAAGTGGGGGTCAACTTTCTTGTGATAGGCCTCTACACCTTAGTTTCACTGGGCCTCAGGTGGATGACAGAATGCATCATAGCTTTTCACCTAAAGCTTTCTTGGTAGCATCTGCCACAGTTTGTATTTTTCTGGCTTAACCCTTGAGAAACCAAAATGCAATCAGGCATAAGAAAAAACACCATACTATTTATTTTTAAAAATTTATCACAAGAAGGTCAAAATTAAAATATATCAACAGCACAATGATAGCAAAATAGATCACCCCATATGTCCATTTAATTATTTAAAAACTTTTTATCTGCTAATTTTCAATAAGTGCAACTAATGTCTTTTATTTTTATATTGCCATCATTTTCTTATATATATATAGATAGATATCTAGATATCTATCTATCTATCTATCTATCTATATATATATCTTCTCATGATTTATCCTTTCTTGTAACAAAATAAAACAGAACAATGAAGCAAAACTAAAATATGGCCACTATCTGACAGTATGTAATAATCCATGCCTATTATGTCCTTCCTTTCTGTGAAAAGGAAGAAGATGTATTTTATGTTTTGTCATCTCTGAGGACAGGGTTGATAATTTTAATTAATTGGAGTTCAGTTGCCTCTTAGTAAATTCTGTTACATCAATCTGGTTATAGATATTGCTCTCCTAGTTCTGCTAACTTCATTATGCATCAGCTCATATAACTTTTACTATAAAACTATAAGTTCCTAGTATTTATTCACCATTTCTTATAGTATAACAATATTATGTTACATCAATATAGTATTAATTCTTCAACCGTTCCTCAATGATGAGTGTGCTCTGTTTCCATTTTTTTTACCAACAAGAAAAATGCTGCTAAAAATACTTTTGTGTACAGACAATTGTTCTGTCTTTGGCCTCCTTCAAATGTATGCTTACATTGGGACCACTTGGTTTAAGGGCAGAAGCAATTTAGTCACTCTGCTTCCATAATTCCCAATTTTTTTTTTTCTAAAACAAGTAGACTAATTCACAGCTCTACCCCAAACATATCAATATACCTATCTTTCCAAACTGACAACATTTGCTATTTCTGCCTTTTAAAATTACCCATTTTGAGAATTGTGACATGAAAATTACATGTTGATTTAATGTGAATTTCTCTTATTATTAGCAATTTGTTACATTTTTCATGTGGGGTGTTGAAAGTTGCAATTTTTCCATTGAAAATCATTCACATACTATTGTCACTTATCTGTCAAGGAGTTACTCTAGGTCATATTAATTTTTATCATTTCTTATGTATTATAAACTTCTTTCTTTTATCAAATATTTGATATAAATCTATTTTCTCAATTGACACTTCTCATTTTAGCTGCATTGATTTTATTTGTGCAAAACTTTTGCTTTGTGCAATCAAAATTATCTATTTTTTAAAATCACTGTTATCCTTTATTCCCCTAGTCATAATTTCTGTCTATCTGTCTGTCTGCTTCTGTCTGTCTCTGTCTCTTTATCTCTCTGTCTCTTTGTCAGTCTGTGTCTCCCCCCCCTTTAATTTTTATTTGGGTTGCAATATTTTGCATATGATTGGGATATAAAGTGAAAAATGCTGGTTTAAATCTAATTTCTGTCAAACTTCTTTCTTTTCAAATCATATTTATTAAGAACTTTGTGTAAAATTTGCTTTTCTTATCCATTTCAATTGCTAAGACATAGGGAGACTTCCTTAAAAGTGAGAGACTTTGCATATTTAACTGTAGCTAAACAACAGCTAACAGATTATCATATTGCTCTACATATACATGGACACATATAAAAATATTTTAGTGTTGATAAGTAATGGCATAAACATTCTTCAGTTTTGCTAGGTAGTTCAGGCTGTAGGAAGGTCTGTCCCAAAAGTATCTGGGGCACAATTTGACCATATGCTTTTATAACTAAGAGATATCTCTTCTTCATTTTGGTTCTTATTTTATGAAAAACATAGCCAGGAGCTGTGAAAATATTTAAATGTTTAAGTTCTTTATAGAGGGTATTACCTTGCTTCTGATTTTGGATATTTGTTTAAATTTAAATTTTTGATTGTTGAATTTGTAGATATATCTATCTGTGCCAGTCACACCGTGCACTCTCCTCCTATAAGGAGCAGGCTGCCAGAGTCATACTTACCAGTCTTTGGTGCCCACCCGGATAAACACAGAGACGAGCCGATCAGGAGGTGCAAACACTCGAGCTTTATTCAGAGGCCATCACAGCAAGGCCAAGCAGGAAGGCCAGAGCAAGAGAGCAGGAGCAAAAGAGCGAGCTTCGACCACTACTGTGCCTTAAGTACCTACTTAGCCCCTCCTCCTCAGCCCGCCTACTAGTCATTGATTGTAGGATCAGATACCGGAAGGGGATGTCTGGGTTTAGTGCACCAAGGGAGAGGAAGTGATGCAGGAGGCTAGGACCAGATACCGGGAGGAGGCGTCTGGGGTCAGTGCTACACAAAGGGAAAGTACGTGACTCAGGAAGTCAGGAAGGAGACATCTGGGGTTGACGTTGTACCTAGGGAGGGGACTAGACAAAAGGAACTCGTTCTCTGCCGTCCCACTCCCACGTGGCACAGCCCCCTGCCTCAGGAGCACGTGCTCCGGCTATTTCCTTGTATCCTGTTCCTTCCCCAGCTTATCACAGCTCCACATAGCACTGCCCACTGCCTCAGGAGCGTGAGCTCCGGTTACTTCCTAATCTCTTGTTCCTACCCTATCTTGCCACAACCCCCATGTGGCAGTAGCCAATATCAGACAATCCCTCACATCTATCATCTAATCTGAGTTTATTATTTTATAGTCAAGGAAACTGTGGACCAGAGAAATAAAGTGATTTTTCTAGGCATACATAGTGTCAGAACTCTGATTAGAACCAGAGCCCATATTCCTGATTCTAATTGAACTCCTATTTCCACAGAGCATTTTGCTTTTTCCATTGGAAACTAAGAATAAGGAAATCCTTGCCCTAGAAAATCTCAGAGCTTACAGTCTTAAGTTCCAGAATTGACTCAGAAACTACCTCCACTCTGAAGAGATGCTGTTGTTGTTACTAAAAGACTAGAGTGCAAGGAACATGAACTGGTCAGGAAAAAGAAAAGATGGCAAAAGACATAAATAGTGCTTTAACTAGAAATTTTGCAAAGCACAAGTAATAATGGTGTAGACATTATATTCCTACTATTCCATAGCAAGCAACACAAATAATTCCCACAAATTAACTTTGTAATTCATGGTGCTGGAAGAAGAGTTGAATAAGACAAATTCAGTTGGTTACAAGAAGAAATTACTTAGCATGGTAGTTTCTATGATTGAGAAGGACTGTATTTGTTAAAATTTTATTCCCTCTAAACTTTTGCTCTCTGGGCAAATTACTGATAGCCCAGTCTTGGTTATGGCTCTGCAAAATTAGGAAGTACTTTCCTGGTGAGTGGGAACAATTATTATTCTCCTTTCTTGTGCATAGAACTTTGGATTTATAAAATTAAATGTCTATATGACTGCTTTTTTGCCTTTTATTTGGTAATTTTTGACTGTTGAAATGTATTATGATTTAATACAAAGAAAAATCAACTGGAAATTCAAAAGAAAAAGGTATTCTGAATTTCTAGTCAGTTGTTTTAATCTGATTTTTGCCTCTTACTAGTTGTGTGATCTTAAACAAGTAATTTCATTTCACTTCTCTGAAATTTAGTTTCTGTATCTGTAATATAAGGTGATTTTGTAGAGTGTGGAGTGTGGAGAGGGACTCCTATTATCTACATTTGGGAAAGTAGAAATAAGTCAGTTTGATACAATTCAGATGGACAGCTCTAGAATGAAGGACTTTTATCATGGTTTACTCCTCTATTCCTGGTACATACTACACATAGACTCTAGAGTAGCACTGACACCCAAGGATACACCAATTCACTTTAATGACAACATAAAAATACCAAATGACCAATAATGACAACCAAAAGTACCAGCATCAAATTCAGAGTGCCAAAGCTTTGCCATGTGTTTCAGTTTACACAGCTCTCCTTGCATTAACTCTATTTAACCCCCTTGCATCTAGGCAATTCTCAGCTCAGCTCACAAAGGTGAGTTCAGTCTAAATTAGGCTTGCACCCTTCTCTACCACCCCCATCCCGCTGCCATCATCTATATCAAGGATGTATTTTAATTTAGGAAATGTGACTTTTAAAATTTTTTGATAGTTATGTTTCAATATAATTGACTTCCTTTGTAATTCTATGTATTTCATTTTATATATTTAATAATACTGTTCTTTAGAAGGGTCCATAGTGTTCAATGACAAAGGTGTCTATGACAATAAAAAGATTAAGATTTCTGCCTTAGCTTATTTAAATACTTTGATTATCCAAGGTAGTTTTGGCATAATGATAAGCTCTTAAGAGAGCTTTTATGCATGCAGCCCTAGGCCTTGCCTTCATACCTTCTACTCAGCAATTTTTAGCATTCCATTTGTCCTATTATAATAACCAGTCCCTAACTATTTAATTTGTGTAAATTTTTGTAATATCCTTTCTTACAGAAATTAAATCAGTTTATGAAATAGATGAAGGTCTACAATCTTCTTTTCACTTTTACAACATGTTTTTTTCTGACTTTTACTAGTTTGGTCTTTTTCCTATGATTTTCCGATGTTGATCTCTATGACAAGATAAATAAGGAAGCCAACAATTAGGACTCAGCACAAATATACAGTATATCTTCTCCAAGTATACATGGTGAAGGTGTCAGGGAAAGAAAAAGTAATACTCCTCTTCAAAGGACTGTTTTCTGTAATTCTCTTCATCTAGGAGTAAGATCATTCACCATTGAACATACCGCTTATTATGTTTCCATTCAATGTTTGGTCACTCAGCTGAGACTACCAGCAAGGAGTCATTTCTTATCTTGAACTAAAAACCTCCAAAGTTTAAAATTACTCTGCATTTTAGAAATATTTTCTGGGGTTGTCTATTCCTACTGATCCATAGCTACAGCATCCTTTATTTTTATTTACATTTCCCTATAAAGTTTATTTAAATTAAAAATACAAATCAAGGAAATCTCCTGTATGAAATTGGTCCACTACTATCCAATAGATCAATGATTATTTTTATATAAGTGGTAATAATGCTCTGACTAGCACAAGGCTTTCTGTAGGAATTTATTGATTAATTAAACCTTACAGCAGCTGTATATGATGCCAGAGAAAGAAAATCTGGCCCTATTGGTAAAATAAGAAATAAAATACTTTGTAGATGAATTAACCCTCTCAAGGCTCCAGACTGATTTTTAGTGTTCTGGAAGACTTATTTGTTAAAAAGAAAACTACTGGTCTAAACTAGCAGAGATAAAAAGGAATAAATAAAATATATGCAAAGTAGTTAAAAATAATGTAGTTTCAGAGGGAGGACACTAGCAATTGGGAATGGGAGGATCAGGAAAGGTATCATGGAGATGTTGCCTGAACTCCATCATAAAAGAAAAAGAGGTACTCTGTGAATCTTTACTAAAATCAAATTAAGTTCATGCATGCAGATATATTCATTAGGAATCTTTTGAGTAAGGGAAGGGCTTTAGAAGTTAGAAGAAAATTCCAAAGACATTCTGAAATATGATTTTCTCTAAATACACTTATCCAATATAGGATTATAATGGAATTGGAAGATTTCACAAACTGAATTGGACAGTTGTTTTGGTTCTATGTAGATACAACATATCCTACTCATTAATCAGAAGATTTCATAATAAGATTACAGCACAGGTAAGGATCCATTCACATATCTGAACATCATTTTCATTAAGTAGTAGTAGTAAAAGAGGAAAAGAGTAGATTGCTTGATTTTCCTCCATGATAAGCAACTACTTCACCTATATTCCAGAATGGTTCCACCAAATTTTATTTGACTTCCAAATTTTTTAAAATCTCAAATAAAAAATACCATTTCTCCCTGATATATTTAATAAGTCAAATTTGCCTTCAGGATATGTTTTTTGTTGTTCATTTAATTTATTATGAATGTTTGCACATCCTACTTCCTATGTATGATTTTAATTTTAGCACAAGTTCAATAACATGTGAATTGTTTATAAAGGACCAGCATGACCATTCGCCAACAGAGATCTGGTTGATAGAGATCAATATGGAAGGGAAATGATAAAATCTAATTTATCTAAAAGATTGTCATTGTTAGTGAAAGGTAGGATTGATGATACAGAGTTTTAATCATAACAGTGGTATATAGAATTCCCAGAGATAAGAATGTTGCCAGGAAGTTAGCATTATGAACTTAAAAATATTTTTCTAAAGTATTTGAAGAAGACAGCTAAGAGAATTAAATAATCATTGTACATTATATTTGTGTAGGACTTTACAATTTGCAAAGTACCTATTACATTCTCCATTATCAAGGACCCTTGAAAACTAGACTCTTTTCCTTCCTCAGTTTTCCATTTCAAAGAGAGATATTGAGATCTTATGATTAGAAACAGATGTTTGAACCTTGCCTAGACACTTGCAAACTGTGACCATAGGTAAGTGACTCAATCTCTCTGAACTTCACTTTCAATTTCATCATCTGTGAAATGGAATTGATAGTACCTACCTCACAGGGTGGATATGACATAAGTGACTCAAAATCATATACATATATACACACATATATACATGCATGTGTATATATATACATGTGTATATATTGATATACGTATATACATATACATACACACACACATATATAGTGATACATTTAAAAGCACTCATTATAAAAGCCTCTTATTATACCTACAATTCCCAGTTATATCACCATAGTGGCTACTACCTGTTTCTTTTTTTTAATAGCATTTTATTTTCCCCCCAATTACATGTAAAGACAATTTTTAGCATTCATTTTTAGAAGATTTTGAGTTCCAACTTTATCTCCCTCTCTCCCTCACTCCCTCCCCTCTTCCTAAAATGGTAGGCAATTTGATACAGGTTATATAAGTGCCATCATGTAAAATATTTTCATATTAGTCATATTTCTAAAAGAAGAAACAGATAAAAACACAAAAAAAATGAAGTAAGTGAAAAAATTATACTTTGATCTGTATTCAGAGTGCATCAGTTCTTTATCTAGATGACGACAGCTTTTCTTTCACGAGTCCTTTGTATTTACTTGTCTTGGATCATTAAGTTGCTGAAAAGAGCTGAGTCATTAAGGGTTGTTATCATGCAGTGTTGCTGATACTGTGTACAATGTTTTGCTGGTTTTGCTCATTTCACTTTGCATCAGTTCATGCAAGTCTTTCCAGTTTTTCTGACATGTTTCTGTTCATCATTTGTTATAGTACAATAGTATTCCATTACACCCATATAGCATAGCTTGTTCAGACATTCCTTAGTTGATGGGCAGCCCCTCAATTTTCCATATTTTGCCACCATGAAAAGGGCTGCTATAAATATTTTTGCACATGTAGGTTCTTTTCTCTTTTTTATGATCTATTTGGGATACAGACCTTATAGTTGTATTGTTGGATCAAAGAGTATGCACAGTTTGGTTGTTCTTCAGACATAGTTCCAAATTGTTCTCCAGAATGATTGGATCCACAACTCCACCAACAGTGTATGTGTCCTAATTTTCCCACATCTTCTCCAACATTTGTCATTTCACTTTTTTGTCATATTAGCCTATCTGATAGTGCGAGGTGGTGTCTCAGAGTTGTTTTAATTTGTATTTCTCTAATCAAAAGTGATTTAGAGCACTTCTTCATATGCCTATTGAAAACTTTGATTTCTTCATCTGAAAATTTCCTGTTTATAACCCTTGACCATTTATCAATTGGGGAATGGCTTGTATTCTTATAAATCTGACTAATTTCTCTATATATTTGAAAACTGAGGCCTTTATCAGAGACACTTGCTGTAAAGATTATTTCCCAGCTTTCTGCTTTCCTTCTCATCTTGTTTTGTTTGTGCAAAAATTTTTAAATTTAATATAATAAGAAATATGTATTTTATATTTTGTAATGCTCTCTATCTCCTGTTTGATCACGAACCTGTAATTCACTTAACTTCTCCTTTAAGAATTTGGATGCTATACCACTTGGTGCATATACATTTTGTATTGATATTACTTCATCTTCTATGGTACCTTTTTAGCAAGATAGAGTTTCCTTCCTTACCTTTTTTAATTAATTCTATTTTTGCTTTTGCTCTACCTGTATTGGTTTTTTTTTTACCTTCAGCTGAAGCATGGTAGATTCTGCTCCAGCCCCTTATACTTACTCTATGCATATCTCCCTGCTTCAAGTATGTTTCTTGTAAACAACATATTGTAGGATTCTGGTTTTTGCTTCCCTCTGCAATCCACTTCCATTTTATGGGAGAGTTCATCTAATTCACTTTTACAGTTATGATTACTAACTGTGTATTTCCCTCCATCCTATTGTTCCTCCTGTTTGTCCTCTCCTTTCACCCTTTCCCTCCTTGATAGTATTTTGCTTCTGTCTACCAACTCCCTTGGTCTGCCCTCTGTTCTGTCAGTCCCTCCCCCCTTTACTTAATTTTTCCCCTTCATATTTTCCTGTCAGGTAAGATAGATTTATATATTCAAGTGGTTGTGTATATGATTCCCTCTTTGAGTCAATATTGGTGAGAGTAAGGTTCAAGCAATGCCCATTGCCCACCCTCCTGTTTTTGCCTCCACTGTAATAGGTTTTTTGTGCCTCTTCGTTTAAAATGATTTATTCCATTCTATCTCTCCCTTCTGCACCTAGTGTACTTCTCTTTCCTATCCCTTAATTATTTTTTATGGTATTCCCTCAAATTCACCTTTTACCCATACCCTCTTTGTATGTACATTCCTTCTAGCTTTAATTATCAGTACAGTTTTTAAGAATTATAAGTATCATCTTCACAAGTTGGGGTGTAAACAGTTCAGCTCCATTGAATCACTGATGTTTTATTTACCCTTTTTACATTTTTAGGCTTCTCTTGGGTCTTGATATTGGAGATCAATTTTTTGTTCAATTTTGGTCTTCTCCTTACGAAAGTTTAAAATCCTTCGATTTCTTTGAATGATCATTTTTTCCTCCTGATGTTTTATGCTTAATTTCACTGGGAAGGTGATTCTTAGTTGTGGTCCTAGCTCCTTTGCCTTCTGGAATGTCATGTTCCATGACCTCTGATCCTTAAGTTTTGTGGCTGCCAAGTCCTGTGTGATCCTGATTGTGACTCCCTGATATTTGAATTGTTTCTTTCTGGGCACTTGCAGTATTTTTCCTCAACTTGATAGCTCTGAAATTTGGCTATAATATCCCTTGGGGTTTTGATGTTGCGATTTCTTTCCCAAGGTGATCAGTGGATTCTTTCAATGCCTGTTTTGCCCTCTGGTTCCAAGATATCAGGGCAATTTTCCTTGATAATTTTTTGAAAGATGCTGTCCAGCTCCTCATTTTGATTATGGCTTTCAGGTAGTCCAATGATTCTGACGTTGTCTCTCCTGGATCTATTTTTCAGGTCAGTTGTTTTTCCCATGAGGTATTTTACATTTTCTTCTATTTTTTTTTTTGCATTTTAAAAATTTGTTTGATTGATACTTGATGTCTCATAGAGTCATTACCTTTCACTTGCCCAGTTCTAACTTTTATGGAATTGTTTTCCTCAGCTTTTGTGCTTCCTTTTCCATTTGGTCAGTTCTACTTTTTAGTCAGCTATTTTCTTTTGTGAAGTTTTTGGCTCTTTTTAAAATAATTTTCTTGCACCACTCTCATTTCTTTCCTTAATGTTTCTTCCACCTCTTGATTTTTAAGCTCCTTTTTGAGCTCTTCCATGAGTTCTTTCTGGGCTTGAGACCTCTTCACATTTTTCTTTGGGGTTTTGCTCATAGATGTTTTGACACTGTTGTCCAGTTTGTGTCTTGATTTTCCCTGTCATCAAAATAACTTTCTATGGTCAGATTCTTTTTTTTTTGGCATTTTTCCTTTCTTTTAAATTTGAATTCTACT
This sequence comes from Vombatus ursinus, assembly GCF_900497805.2. Lineage (NCBI taxonomy): Eukaryota > Metazoa > Chordata > Mammalia > Diprotodontia > Vombatidae > Vombatus > Vombatus ursinus. The sequence continues at coordinate 63,764,663 of NW_020954557.1, forward strand.
CCCAGGGTGGAAGGGGCACTGTCTCAAGCTTCTTGTGCCAGTGGCTGCAGGCCCTGTGTATTTACCTGGTACTACACTGATGTTACCCTAAGGTCTGTGAGAGACTTTCATGTCTGGCACTGTGCTGAGGGAGTCAGGTGAGGGCTGGTACTGCTAGAGGCTGTAGGGGTCAGGCAGCTTCCCTGATGCTGAGTTGGGGTCCTAGTGCTGGTGTCTGATGTGTGCTGAGGTAGGTGGGGTGTTTTTGCCTTTCCCCAGGGCTACACTGAAGCAGGTGATAATCTGGCCCCTGGAGGCTGTCTGTTTGCTTGGGGCTATGCTGAAGCATGTCAGAGGGCAACCTAATATTGGCCTTTTCCTGCTCCACCAAACTGGGGCTTAGGATCTCCCACGAGTTTGCTGAGTGGGGCTTGCTGCTGGCTTGCTGGGATGTTTCCTGTCCTGGATTACATTCCCCTTTTACACAAATGAGACAGACTTTTCTTGCCAATCTTACTGGCTCTGCTGTTCCAGGATTTGTTTTGGGGTGTTATTTTATTTTCATTAGGAGGTGGATATGGGAGAGTTACAGAAATTTACTGCTTCCTCCGCCATCTTGGCTCCTGGAAGTCCTATCTGCTTCTAACTATAAATCAAAACATTAACCAAAAAGAGGTGAGCACCTAATATTTTGCAGAGGTGTGTATGGTGTTCAGGGAGGACTAGCACTTCTAGCACATTACGTACTGTGAGGACTTACTGAGTCCTTTTCAGGGCTGCTCATACACCTTTGGTGTCTACCTGGCACTCAACTCTCACCTGTGGTTCCAAGAAGCTGTAGCACTCATAGCAGCTATACCCTGGTAAAACCATCTCAACAGAGGGGCTACAACAGGGTGAGTATAACCAACAGGCCTCCAACCCATTGGTGAGTAAAGGAAATGAAACCCCAAGCATATGAAAACTCCAGTGGAATGGGTGAATAAGAACAATTCATTCCATTGGCCATGAAGGTGGCAGACTCAGGCACTGTGAAGCACCTGGAGCTTGGTCAGACTTTGAAGATGCTCAAGTCATCCACTGTATTTCAGGCCATCACCAGTCATTCTGATTTATCCTGCTACTGGCCTTTGTTGACTCTGAATGAGAGAGTGAGACTAATAATTTGCACAACTCCACGTCACTTAAATACAATTCATGGGCAAGTCAAGATATTGCTCATTTATGATGCCGTTGGTCTTCTTTGAAAATGAAACCTAACATGTATAAACTATATAAGATTGCTTGCTGTTTTGGAGAGGTAGAGGGAAGGGAAAAGGAGAAAATTTTGGAACTCATAATCTTATAAAAATGAATATTGAAAACAAAAAAAAAGAAATAAAGAAAAGAAAAGAAAAGAAAGAAAAGAAAGACTTAAAAACAATAACAACTATTTTCCAAGTACTGTCCTTGACAATGAACATTTAAAAAAAAAGATTCATTCCTTGCCCTTATGGAGCTTACATTACTTTGGTGAAAATAATGCATGCACATACAGGCAATTGCAAAGTATATACACAGTATATACAAGGTACAGTTTTGCTTTCATCTTTGTTTCTCCATGGTCAGCACATAGTAGTTAATTAGTAAATATTTGTTAGTTGGTTGATTTAATTGATCCTGGATGATGTGGTAGATTTTGGTTTATTCCCTTAAGTAATCAGATGAAGGGTGACCAAATGCTATTTTTTGATAGTGGATATTTATTTCCAGAGTTGTTGTTAGTGAGTTATTTCAGTCCTGTCAAATCTTCGTGATTCCATTTGGGGTTTTCATCGTAATGATACAGATGTGGTTTGCCATTGCCTTTTCCAGCTTCTTTTATAGATGAGGAACTGAAGGAAACAGTGTTAAGTGACTTGCCCAGCATTACATAGCTAGTGTCTGAGGTCAAGTTTGAACTCCTGACTTCAGGCCCTGTACTACATCTACCATACCATGTAGCTGCTCTATTTTCAGAATTCTGCAGTAATGAGGGCAACTTACATTGAAGACCTGCTCCTAAATGTCTCTAATATCTGATACTTATCAATATTAGAAATTATATCAATTGATTTTAAAGTAAAACACAAATGGAACCCCAGAGAGTCATCAAGTTTTGCTTCCATTTCTGGTTCATGTATGGTATAAGGGTAAATTGGCAATAAAATCCATGAAATCTTTAAAATAGTGAAACTAAAAAATGAAATCTTAAAATAGTGAAACTAAATGGGTCAGTAAAAATGAAATTTTCCTCACAATACTTTTTTAAAAATTTGACCAAGGAACACTGACTGTAGAAGAAAGTTGTAGAGGAAATAAAGACTTAAGGGAGGTGATGTCTTTTCCAATTTTAATACCTGGTGTTTGGAACTTTTCCTGAAGATGAAATATTGCTTTTTCTTTTAAATGCCTAGGTACCATCTAAAAGTCTTGGGCCTTCTGGAAGTTATATTTAGAATTCTAGAAATTCCAATGTTAATTTTCAGATGCCATATATTCTTCAAATAAATGAATGCATTAATTCATCTATTCAACAAAGATTTATTAAGTCAATATTACATGTTGAGAATTGGGGGGTTGGGAGGGATATAAAGAGTAAATAAGTTAGGATACTTGATCTCAACTTGAAGTGTGGGTTTTATGCTTCTCTTTCTATAATCTAACTGTTGGCAATCAGTCACTCCTGAGCCTTCAACATCTAATATAGTTATCTGTATATCTGTCAAAGCTCTCTACTAGACTATAAGGTCCAGGAAGGCAGAGAACTTGGTTTTGTTTGTTTGATTGTTTTTTGCAGAGAAACTATTTTAAGCTAAACATTTTATATTCAAATACATATATATATATTAATTACTTGTTCTCTTTTCTTCATCTGCTCTGCTCCTTTACTCTCAGACAAATTAATTACATTTTCTTTCCCACTACACCACATGAGGATCAAAATTTCAGTCTGGAATTTTGCCTGGTGTAGAAGGGTGCTTGTTCAGTTGAAATTCCAATGAACAAATACTCTGCACCCCGAAGAGAGATAGAGCCTCTTGACAGTAGGGAAGAGTATCTTTTAGACAAAACCTTGAAGTTGTCAGTGTTTGTCTTCCATGACATTACTATCTCCTCCTCCCCATATTTGTTATCCCATCTGGGCATGTTGTATGCCCCTCTCACATATATGCACCCATCCAGTGCCACCAAATGCCCTAATGTTATACCACTGCCTTCTTCCTGCCCAGTGTAAAGGCCTTTAAGAGATCTTATCTATGTCCTAGGCTGTAGATCATGGGTTCTTAACATTTTTAATGTCATGGATACTTTTGACACTCTGGTGAAACCTATATATCTCTTCTCAGAATAATGCTTTCAAATGCATAAAAATAAAATAAATAAGATTACAAAGGAAACTAAATATATTGAAATAGTTGTTATGTTATATAAAATCCCCCAAGATTATGGACCCTACATTGAGGACTTTTTTCTATACATTTTCTTCTTCCTCTTCCAGAAAAAAATTTGCCTGTTTTATGTCCCATTTCTTCAGGATACTGCCAGCAACTGGACCAATGCTTTGCACATAGTAGACACCTAATAAATGGCTATCTGAAAAAATTAATGAAGAGTATCAACAAGTAGTAGTGGATTTCATAAAATATAACAATGTGTGCTAATGTATTAGCTAGTTTTTCTGTTTGTTTTGTACTGATTTGGAATTCCTTAGGGTAAAATATTACTGTTCATAGGTAAAATCATGATTTAACCTAGTTCAAGTGATCATATTTCTTGAAAATATATAAATAATGATATGCATAGGGATGGATATCAAGCCCTATGGCAATCATTAGTTCTTCAAACCATGTCAAAAATTATAGCTATTTACCTATTTTCTAGGGTTACTTTACTATTGAACAAGCTCACTAAATATCTAAGGTCAGTTTTCAAAGCTAATGGGGAGCTTTTCCACCATAATCTATTCATTCATTTATTCATAAAATATTTATTAAGTCAATGTTTTATATAAAACATTTTGGTGGGCTGGAAGAAATGTGAGGAGTAAATAAGATATGGTCCTTGCCTTCCACTTATGTTATGAATTCTGTACTTCTCTCTCCACACACTAACCCTTGGCAATTATCATTCACTCCCATGCCTTCAATGTGTATTATAATTATCTTTGTATGTGTCATATCCCTCTACTAGATTGTAAGGTCCAGAAAGTCAGAAACTTGTTGCTTTTTTGCTACTGTTTTTACAGAAAACATGGTTTGACCTAAACATTTTATGTCGTTCAGAGCAGATGTTCTGCCCATATGGACATAGTCTATTTTTTGTCATTAAATTCAATATCTAAACATGCTTGAACCAAGGAAAACTTGCCCACTTATTTTATTTTCCTCTCTTTGTAATGTGTTTTTCTTCCTCTGCTGAACTAAAATCCCTAACTCTACAATCGCTGTATTATTATTATTATTATTGCCATACATACTGGGCAAATTGCCCTAGGAACTGTTCTTTCCTGACCCTGTTATTTAGGTAAAAGTCACGGAAAACAATATGGTGCAGTGGAGAGTCTTTTGGATTTGGTGGCAAAACACATGTAAATCCTTCCTTTACCACTTTCTACATGTATTAGTTTGGATAAGTCCCTTAATCTCCCTTAGCATCAGGTCACACATTTCTTTAAAAGAAATGGTGGTATTAGAGTAGATAATCCATGAGGTCTCTTACCTTGTAACTTCTATAATTGATATAATTCCCCACTGCATTTTTTTCATTTTTTTTAAATATAGGTTTTATATGTGCGGTTATGCAAAACACTTCCATAGTAGACATGCTGTGAAAAACTAACTCTATTTCCCTTAATCCTATCCCACCCCCCTATTTATTCTATTCTTTCTTTTGACTCTGACCCTCCTCAGAAGTACTTGCTTCTGATTATGCCCTTTCCCAATCTGCCCTCCTCTCTATCATCCCCCTACTCTCTTATCCCCTTCCCCCTCCATATTCCTGTAGGGTAAGAAAGATTTCCATACCCAATTGAGTGTGTATGTTATTCCCTCCTTAAGTCAAATTTGATGAGAATAAGATTCACTCATTCCCTTTCACCTTCCCCCATTTCACCTCCACTGTAAGAGCCTTTTCTTTTCTGTTTTTTTTGTGAGATAATTTACCCCATTCTACCTCTCCCTTTCTCCTTATCCTAGTATAATCCTCTCTCACCCCTTAATTTTATTCTCCAGATATGACCTCTTCATCTTCAACTCACCCCGGGCCCTCTATCTATCTAATTATCTATCTATCTATCTATCTATCTATCTATCTATCTATCTATCTATACACACATATAATTTTTTCCCTCCAATGACCCTAATACTGACAAAGGTCTCACGAGTTACAAATATCATCTTTCCATGCAGAATGTAAACAGTTCAACCATAATAAGTCTCTTACAATTTTCTCTTTCCTGTTTACCTCTTCATGTTCCACTTGAGTCTTGTATTTGAAAATCAAATTTTTGATTCAGCTCTGGTCTTTTCATCAAGAATGCCTGAAAGTCCTCTATTTCACTGAATGACCATTTTTTCCCCTGCAGAATTACACTCAGTTTTGCTGGGTAGGTGATTCTTGGTTGTAATCCTATCTCCTTTGCCCTCTGGAATATTATATTCCATGCCCTGTGGTCCCTTACTGTAGAAGCAGCTAAGTCTTGTGTTATCCTGATTGTGTTTCCACAATAGTTGAATTGTTTCTTTCTGAATGCTTGTAATATTTTCTCCTTGACCTGGGAATTCTGGAATTTGGCTACAATATTCCTAGGAGTTTTCCTTTGGGGATCTCTTTCAGGTGGTGATCGGTGTCTTCTTTCAATTTCTATTTTGCCCTCTGGTTCTAAAATATCAGGACAGTTTTCCTCAATAATTTCTTGAAAGATGATGTCTAGGCTCTTTTTTTGATCATGGCTTTCAGATAGTCCAATAATTTTTAAATTCTCTCTCCTGGATCTATTTTCCAGGTCAGTTGTTTTTCCAATGAGATATTTCACATTGTTTTCTAATTTTTCATTCTTTTGGATTTGTTTTACAGTGTCTTGATTTCTCGTAAAGTCACTAGCTTCTAGTTGCTCTATTCTAATTTTTAAAGAAGTATTTTCTTCAGTAATCTTTTGGACTTCCTTTTCCATTTGGTCAATTTTGCTTTTTAGGGCATTCTTCTCCTCATTGGCTTTTTGAACCTCTTTTCTCATTTGGGTGAGGCTATTTCTTAAGGTGTTATTTTCTTCAGTATTTTTTTGGTTCTCCTTTAGCAAGCTGTTGACTTGTTTTTCATGATTTTCTTGCAAAACTCTCAGTTTTTCCCCTACTTCTCTTACTTGCTTCTCAAAATCCCTTTTGAGAGCTTCCAAGGCCTGGGACTGATTCATATTTTTCTTGGAAGTTTTGGGTATAGGAGCTTTGGCTTTGTTGTCCTTTTCTGGTTGTATGTTTGGATCTTCTTTGTCACCAAAGTAAGATAATATAGTCTGATTCTTTTTGTGCTGCTTACTCATGATCCTGGCCAATTATGTGAGTTTTAAACTCTTTGTTAAGGTAAAAGTCTGTTTCCAATGTGGAGAATGTACCGTCCCAAGCTTCAGGGGTTTGTACAGCTGTTTTCAGAGGTACTTCTAGGGACCTGAAAATTTTCAGTTCTTCCAAGGTGTTATGATAAGGGGCAAGGTGTTTTCTCTCCAGAGGCACAAGAAGCTTCACCACACCAGCATTTCTTCTCACCCCAGGACTGCCCCTCAGAACTGCGACCCAGATCCAAGCACTTGTAAAGCAAGAGATTCCTGCCTCAGCACTAGCAAAGAGATTCCTGCAATCCCCCTCTTATCAGCCAGTTGATTCCCCCTCAGTCTGTGGGCCTGGAAGGTCGGTAAACAGCAAAGGCCCCTGGGAGTGGCTGAGACCTAGCTCCTTCTCTCACCACAGTCACAGACTTTCCCCACTGACCTTCCAAGTTGTCTTTGGCATTCGTGGGCTGAGAAGTCTGGAAACTGCCACAGCTGCCTGCAATTTAGTCCTCTGAGGCCTGCTCCAGGATCTCTGCAGCCTGCGCGCCCATGCCAACCTGCGCTCCTCTCCCCACCCTGCATGATACACCTTTCTGATCAACCATCCAGGCTGTCTTGAGTTGGAAATTTGTTTCACTCTGTCTTTTTGTGAGTTCTGCTGCTTTAGAATTTGTTTAGAGCCATTTTTATAGGTATTTGGAGAGGTTTGGGGGAAGAGCTCAAACAAGTCACTGCTTTCCCTCCACCATCTTGGCTCTGCCCCCTCCCCCCACTGCATTTTTTAAAACTTCAGGGAAATTGATAACTGAGTAGAAATTTTAATCCCAATGCTGATGTTGAGTATTTGTAGAAACTTGACAAAGATGAATTTTAAGAAGTATTTCACTGTTTTTTTTGTTTTGTTTTTACAAATACTGCAGAAAGTTATCAGAAGCCCTCAGAACACTTCAGAAGGCAACATATTTCTAAATAGGCGTCTCCACAATGCAAAATAAATCCATTCAAGCACATTATTATACCAGGAAACATTAAAACTTCCCCTTGTTCTAAAAATGGCTTTCCATGGATATTTCCAAGTGTGAATCACTCTTCCACTCTCCCCACATCTACATGGGACTGCTTGGTTTGCTTTTTGTCAATTTAGACAACGGGTGTCCTGGAGTCAAAACTTTAGGGACCTAAGTAAGAGATGAATTAAGACAAAGCTAGATGTCTGTCATCTCTAATCCAGAGCATGTTTGATGACACAATTCTTGTAGGAAAATTGATCTCTGTACAAGTTGCTATGCATATCTAGAAGCAGTTGTTGTGGGTGAGAGATGACACATTGAAGCTTTCTGTGCTCAGAATGTATGTTTAAGGTTCTATAGTACTGGGGCAGCTAGGTGGCATGGTGGATAGAGCACGGGCCCTGAAGTCAGGAGGAGCTGAGTTCAAATCCGGCCTCAATCCAAACACTTGATGCTTACTAGCTGTGTGACCCTGGGCAAGTCACTTAACCCCAATTGCCTAAAAAAAAAGAGAAAACAAGTAAAAAAAGATTCTATAGTATTTTCTATTGCACAAGGGACTTTCCCATTGCATTTTGTAACACTACTTTAGGGTTTCTCCATGTGTTATCTTCACAAGGAACCCGGATGAATTTCTCTCTTTGTATCTGTCTTGTGGCATACTTTGGAATACTTCTCAGTGAAGCATTATTTGTATATCCAAACACAACTCATCAATTCAATCATGTCAACTCAGGATTCCTTCCTCTATGCTTCATCTGGCATGTTATCAATGTTCTGCCATGGTTTTGAGAATAGTCTTCACAACTAGTTATGATTTCAAAAACAGATCAAGGAATTTTAATAGAATAAATGATAACCATTCTGTTCTATGATATGGTACAAGTTTACTACAATCATTTGGAATATATTAGAGTGAATTTTAACTAGATTATTAAAGATGAACTCACTACCATGTAAAGCCTATATTAACACATGATATCTATGAACTCTTTACATTATAAAATTCGTGTGTGTGTATATATATATATACATTATATATATATATACACATTTGAGATTAGAGTCTATAGTGATGAATTAAATATTTCTTCCTCTATGTAAAGCAGTATTTATGTATAGTAGGAATCTCATTTAAACACTTCTAGGGGAAACAATTCTGGGAGAATTATTCCAACTATAATGAAATGAGCACTCTAACACTTGACCCATGATAAAAACCTGTACTTTTGAAGGATGTTAAAAACTGTTCTTTATTCCGTATTAAAAAAACACGTGAAATAATTTGCCTTTGATAGATACAGGATAGGTTCACTTGAATTACAGTCAGACTGCAGTGGCCTGGGGATAAAGGCTGGAGCTAACTGCCAGCCTTAGAGTGGTTGATAAGTATAATTTATCTTCACCATTTGCCACTCCCCAACCTCCATGGTAATCACAGGGGGAAGTATTCATGGATGCACAGGTTAAATATAGTAACTAAAGAGAAAATGCAAATAAATTTGCTGTTGGGCTCTGGGTACAATAAAAGCAGTTTCCTGAATATAGAGATTTTTAATGCTTAGTGAACTGAAACAGGATAGATAAATATTTGCTATATTATGGCAGATTTTGTCAATGACTAGTCCTATTCAACTCTGTCAAAATAAATCCTTGATGACTGCCAATCATAGATCAAAAATGCCTTAAAATTTTACTCTGGGGAAGAACTGTGAAGTGCTTGCATAAGAGTGGGATAAATGATGAGAAAATAAAAATACTAGATAAACTACTATAGAATTCTAGAAACTTGGAGTTTGACATGATCTCAGAGGTCACATAGCTCAACACATACCTGAAAAGGCATACCCTCTAAAACATGTCTGACAAGGGGTCATAAAGCCTTTTAAAGCCCTCCAGATGGGAAATCTATCTTCAACTGAGGCAATCTGTTGCACTTTTGAACTGCTGTAATTATTTTTAGGGAGTATATTCCTAATCACAAGCCAAAATCTGCTTCTCTGTCATGTCTACCCCATTATTTCTGCCCTGAGGCCAAGCAGAACTAGTATTAGCCCTCTTCCTCATGATGATTGTCTTCATGTATTTCAAGGAATCACCCAGAATCTCTGAACTGGAAGAGACATCAAATGCTAATTAGACCAACCTGTACCTGAGCAAGAATATCCATATAATACATCTGACAAGTGGACTTCTCATCTTTGTTTGATGGTCCCTAATGATGAGGAACTGAAAACCTCCCAAACCAGTCCATTTCATTTTGAATAGTTAAAATTTTTTTCTTATATCAAAGTTTAATCTACCTCTCTTTCATCTCCACCCATTGCTTCCAGTTCTGCCCCCCGAAGTCTTGTAGAAAAAAATATAATTTCAGTGTAAAGGACATTTTTTTTTACAAATATTTAAAGATTGCAATCTCCATCATTCACCATCTCAACTCCATCTCTGAATCTTCTCATCTCTACGTTAACATAAACAACACATACTGTCTGTGTGACTAGAATTTTGTTGCACCTTCATGGTGAATTTGTTTATATTGTGAAGTCATTGTATATATATATATATGTATATATATATATATATATATACATATATTATCCCTTTCAGTTCTTCATTTTACAACAGTGCATACAAGCATTTTAATATTTCTCTGAATTCTTTGCATTTGTTATTCCTTATAGTGCAGTTATATTCCCTTACAATCATATACCATAATTTGTTCATGCATTTCCTTAATCATCAGGCACAAAATTTCTGTTCAGCATTGTATAGGCAGTTAATTTTTTTTCATTAGATTACTGGCTTTAGAGGGGACTACCGCTGTGACTTTGGAGTAGTCATTTCTTTAGGGGATTCAATTTCTTCATCTATAAAATGAGAGGATTAAAATAGATGACCTATTGAAAACCCTTCCAGCTCTCAGTCTATGATCTTATAATCAGTAATCTACTTGGCATCCCAATAGCGGATTCTGGGTTATAGAGTAAAAAAAAAGTATAACTTTTCTTGCATAATTACAAATTGATGTCCAGAATGGTTCAGAAATGGAAATAATGTCCAAAAAGTAATTCACAGCTCTGCCAAAAGTGAATTTGCACAGCCCAGGGCAACTGAAGGATTCCATCAGCAGCAGGAGACAGGGAAAGACCATCTTCCAGGCAGATCATTCCTAATCCATTGTTCAATTATTCCAGAATCGAACCACCATAAGAAACAAGTCCAGACAATCCCAAAAAATCATGACATAGATTTAGCTACCTGAGGTCTATGGAGTGTCTTTCCACACCATCCAATATTATGGGGTCAGAGTTTGACTACCTTATTCTTAAGAAATTAATTCAGAAACTGAAGCTGGAGTTTTAAGTAAAGAGAGGAAAATGCTGAGCCCAATGAAAGAATTTGTTGTACTGAAAGAAGTAGAGAAAACAAATACAGAAAAAGAGAATGACTTTATTTTGTCCAAGTAGAGCCTCAGGGTAAAGAATGTCCTAGACAAAAGTAGTGCAAAAATGCCTGGAAGAAATGAAAGAAGGGATACAAATGATATAGATAAAGGGGCAAAAAAAATGGCACGGGGGAATTAATACCTTAGAAGAGATGCTAGTAAACTTTACGTAAGAACTTAATTCCCTAAAACTTAGAATGGATCAAATATAAAACAATGTTTCCATATGATACAATTAAAAATGTTAAAAACAAAACCAAAAGATTGAAACATAGAATTAAATATAAATATTATCAATATTATTATCAATAACAAATGATATGGAGAATTAGTTACAGTTATTGCATGCATTATTTGTTCTTTCTTTATTCTACTTCAATTCATATAAATATTCCCAAGGTTTTTTTTTTAATTTTTCACATTTTATTATTCCTAACAGTGAGATCATGGAGAGATAATCAAAAATTATTAGATTACATGAAAACTATGACCAAAAAAAGTTTGGATACCCTATTTTAAGAAGTTATCAATGAAAACTTTCCAGTTTTTTTGGAACAAGAGGGCAAAATAAAAACAGAAAGAATCCATTCATCACCTCCTGAAAGCAACTCTAAAAGAAAAACTCCCAGAAACATCATAGACAAAATCCAGAGATTCCAGGTCAAAGAGAAAAAAAAACTATAAGTAGCCAAAAATGTAGCAATCAAGTGCCAAGAACACAGTCTGAGAACAGTTATATTAAATTAGAGGAAACCTTATAATATGGCATTCCAAAAACAAATGGTAAAGTGTTTAGACAATTAATAATCTATCTGACAAAAAGTAAAATGATATAATAAGGGAAGAAATCAATCTTTTATAAAGTAGAAGATTTCTGATCATTCCTGATGAAAAGGCAAGAACTGGGTAGACATTTTGAAATGGAAATTCAGGTAATAAGAAAGAAAGATGCAAAAATTTCAAGTAGAAAGTACTATGTGATGATGAATTGGTTATACCCTAAAAGAGGGAGAAGAAATGAGTGTCTTCTCAGAAGCCTAATGCTTTCAAAGGCCATGGAGGATATTGAAGAGGATAGTCAGACATCCTGGGGTGTTTTTTGTCTTATTTTGATGATCTTGGGAGAAGAGCAGGTGAAGTGCAGAAGAGGAAGGTTAAGGAAAAAGAGAAGCAATGGGCATAAAATTAATTTTTCAGTATAATAAGGAGAAAAATAGTATATAAACATGGAAAAGTTATCAGGTGAATGGGCATCCCATATGTCTCACTTTTGTTGAACTGCACAAAAGAAGGTTAGTCACAGGCACA